>NW_020526087.1:0-12500 GCF_003368295.1 Carassius auratus
TATTCTTAGCCGAGGTAAGATGCCTCAGGAGTGGCTTAACAAGTAGAATACGACAACTGTAGTCAAATTTCTTGACATGATCTGTGTGTGGGTGGCTTTTGATGCCTTGACCCCAGCATCAGTGCATTCCTTGTGAAGTTCTATAAATTATTTAATCCAGTTTGCTTGATAATCCTCATAAAGCTGCAGTTCTCTCGGTTGGTTGTGCATCTTTTTCTTCCACAGCTTTTTCCTCCACTCAACTTTCTGTTAACATACTTGGATACAGCACTCTGTGAACAGCCAGCTTCTTTGGCAATGCATTTTTGTGGCTTAACCTACTTGTGAAGGGTGTCAATGATTGCCAGAGAACATTTTGAAGACTCCAAAAAAAAAAAAGACTTTGCAGGTGTTTTGAGTTGATTAGTGGATTGGCATGTCACCATATTCTAATTTGTTGAGATTTGTTGTAGGTTTTTGTTAAATGCAGGCCAAAATCATAAAAATGAAAAGAACCAAAGACTGAGACTACTCAGTCTGTGTGCATTGATTTAATGAATTTATTTATATTGAAGTTTCACAATTTGAGTTGAATTAATGAAATAAATTAACTTTTCCTCGACATTCTAATTTATTGAGAAACACCTGTATTTCAATGATTTAACAAGACCTTCACATGTTCACAGTTCTCTGAGGTCGGTTCATGGTCGTCACCAGACATGCAGGTAAACAAATATTTACATTTTTACCATATTATTTTTATTGACTCGATCAACCGACTGCAGTTCCTTCATTAAGCAGTTTGGGCAAACCTGGTGTAATGGAATGTTAAATGCATTTCATAATGTTGATAGCAAAGAATAAAATCTATTTTTCTTTCTGCTTTTTATATTAATATTGTACATTTAATGATAAATTAGGTTAAAACTAATGTAATCTAAAAAGATCAGAATACGAGTAACATAGATTAGGTTACTAAACTACAATTCTCATCATGTAATCTGTAAACAGTAACAGACTATAATTTATAAATAATCCATCCAGTATGTGACTTTAAAACTTCTAGTTTAAATAAAAATAAACAGGCTACATTCATACTTTAGATACATTGTGTTTTAAGTAGTCCCTTCTTGGGTGAATACGATTTAGTTATTAAAGAAATTAATTTAAGACTTTATACAATGATTCATTAAAATGATCAAAAGTGGGAGTAAAACAAGATTTGTTTCAATTAAATGCAGTTCTTTTGAACAATAATCAAATCATGTGACACTGAGGCCGGAGCATTTGAAAACATTCAAATAGAAAATAATTCTTTTAAATTGTAATAATTTCACAATATTATTTTTTTTCATTTGTATTTTTAATCAAATAAATGCAACTTAGGTGATCAGAAGAGACATTTCAACATTGAAAATCTTACTGACCCCAAACAGTACAAGTGTGTGTGTGTGTGTGTGTGTGTGTGTGTGTGTGTGTAGAGGGACATGGTTTGGGTTAGTCTGATATTATGATTAGTTTTATGTGAAAAACAAAACAAAAACAAGTGTGTGTGTGTGTGTGTGTGTTTTACAAAGAACCCAGACAGACAGAAATCAGAGATATCTTGAGTAAATTCGTTCACCTTCACTACTCCGGTGCAAAACACACACACACACAAACACACACACACAGAGACTTTTTAGCAGATTAGAAAGGAAGAGCGGTGTGGAAACGCAACGTGGCCAAGGTTATTAAAAAAAGGATGTAGCAAAGCAAGATGGCGAGTGCATGGCGGGGCATTATGGGAGATAAATGGTTGACCGGGCGGTGTCAGGCCTGGATTGATGCTACTATCAGCAGTGTGTTCTCCCAACGATTTCACTCTCGCTGATAGAGTGTGTTATCTAGTTACTAGCATGAGGGCTTCGGCCTGCGGGCAAACGCAAGTCAATCTCCGAGGACAATCTTTGTTGGACTAAATGAGAAAAGAGCAGATCCAAAAAAAGAGAAAAGGGAGAAGGAGGAGAGGAATCAAAAGGCAGCTGTGAGGTCTACGTGATAAGATAAGCCAAATTACTCTCTTTAGCAGGACGAGCCGCGGGCGGCAGAGGAACACAACTGCAGGAAAAGTTAAGCAGAGCACAGCTCACACCTGAGAAACACTCTTCACCTGGAAACACACACACACAACACACACAGACTGATTTTATTCACACAGACATGAATCTGTCTGCTCCTGAAATGAAAGAGCGTGAAAGATGCCGTCTGCATGGAGCAAATCATTCAAACTGATAAAGTCATCCTAATAATTTGGAAATTGTCAGAAAATATTTTGCTAAATGAAAGTATAACTCCATATACTGTATGGACATGTATGGAAGCCTCTTTAATTATATGGAGGAGAGCAGCTTGGACATTTTTCTAAACCTTTCATTTTGTGTTCCTCTGAAAAAAGGACAGTAGTTATACAGGATTGGAAAGACATGAGGGAGTAAATGATGACAGAATTTAATTTTTGGATAAACTATGAAAAACTCTTGGAGACTGCAAAGTAAAAAAGTTACATTAATTCTTTCATTTTTTATACAGAGTTATTTAAATAACATTAATATACTATTATAGTTTTTATTTATATTTTGAATTTATTTTTAAAATCTTCTGTTTTCACAAGTTTTTAGTAATTTTTTTGTTTTTGTCATTTTTATTACATTTGCAATTGATTTTTTAAAATACTTCATATAGTCTTTTAAATATATTTGTATTTTTAGTTTACTTGTTAACTTTTTAATGTAATTTTATTTTTGGTTTCAGTTTTATAATACAAACAATGATAACCCATAATTATAAGCATAACAATTTGAGCAAAATGTTAAATGTAAAATGGTTTTAGTATTTGGTGTGCTTCCCTTTGCATTAAATGCCAGCAGCTACATGAACAAAACCTGAACGATCGTGTTCTCCAGCATGATTTGAGACATTATCAAGCTTCAATGTCCGTCTGTGCAGAGTCACATGATCAATGACACCTCATTTATTTATAATCATTTATAACAAAAGCCTAAACATTGTTTATTTCCAGGTTTTAAGCAGATTTCCCAGACGTTTGGACTCTCTCCAGCACTAGATGGCAGTGCTGACTATGGCGCAAACACAGAAACGCTCAAACTCTGCAATCGCGACTCCAGTCAGAATACTGCATCTCAATTCACAAATCACTTGTACATAATAACAAATAAATAATGGGAATAACTAAAAATGAATAATCCCAAATAAAGTTGAATGCATCACATATCACTGCATTGGAAACAATATGCCCGGGTTATAAACATTTGTCTAATGTTCCCCACAATCCCTTGAGCTACAGAAGATGTGGTTTGTGAGTACTCACTTTTGACTTTTTAAGGTTTAGAAAAATGCTGTTGAAATGTGTGAACCAAGTGCATTTTATGGTTTAATTATGTCCATATGTGTCACAGATTTTATTTGCTGAACATAAGTATAAAATGCTTTTTGAGCACACTGTAAGTCGCTTTAGATAAAAGTGACAAATATCAACTGCATAGATGCAAGCTAGTAAAAAGTTGTTTAAGACATCAAGATAATGCTCAAGTACTTATTTATCATCTTCAGTGTTTATTTTCATCATCTTCAGTCGTATATTAGATATATGTGAATTGAAATGCATACCAACTCAATGGCTCAGTCTCATATGATATTGAAATCTTGCCAATCAGCACTGTCCTGTTTGTCTTTCTGTTTAATATTACAGTTCACTTGACTTCCTGTGATCCCATGATCCATCGTGATCATCTGAAAAAAAGTTCAGTCGTTCCGCTTTAAAAAGCTCAACGAGGCCTCGCTGAGAAAAAGTGACACAATTTCCTGTGCTTTTGCCTTGGGAGATTTATGGCTTTTTTACTACCATAACATTTTTATCATTCAAATAATAAATGGTCAGACAAGCTTGGTTATTAAACTGCTGTACAGAAATATTTTGAATGACACAACATTTAAGGCTTTGCCTTTGACACTGACTTGAGATTTCATAAAGCAGGGATGTTTTTCCTGTTCCTGTCTGCGCTTGTAAATATTAGCCAGAGGAGATCCAGAGAGATTTTCCATTTCAACTCCGGCATGACTGGATTATTTACTGACTACTGATGGATTATTAATGTTAGAGTCATGTTATGATGAGTTATTAATTCTTGTTGTCAGTTATTGTTAGAATAAATGATGTCAGAGCCGTGGCTTTGAGAATTAGCAAGTGTGTGTGTGTGTGTGTGTGTGTGTGTGCTTGTGCATATGTGTGTGTGTGTGTGTGTGTGTGTATGTACTTAGTTCTTTGGAAACAAAGCTGTCCTCAAAATGAGCTAAATGTGATAAAACTTTTCTTGGGGATATTCTCAAAGATTAAACTGAAACAAAAAAACTAGACTCTTTATAAACACACACAGATAGATAAAAAAATTAATTGTCATTTTAAATCTTAACCAATCTCTGCCAATTGTTTTTAATTATTTAACATTTAATAAAATGTTGTATGATCATGTATTCTTGTATACATTTTAATCATTACAGGTCAGAATAAATTTGTTGCATTTTACATAAATATATATATACGTATATAATAAGGGCTGTCAGTTTAAAGCATTAACTTAATTAATTAGTTAAGAAAAATAAAGGAATTAAAATAGTAAGAAAGTAAAAGTAAGATTAATCTCACTGTAATCTTGGAATTAATCTAGAATAATCTAGATTAAAATGGCTCATTTGAATTCTGCCGAAGGCATTCAGAATATGTGTGTTACCCAAATAAAATAATGACTAAAAGTAACGTTAAGTCTTTTAGAACGGGTTTCTCAAGCCAGGTGGTGCATTAGACCAGGGGCTCATCTCCTGTTTCCAAAATGCATCACAAACTGCTTGAGAAAGCTGTAAACGAATTCCACATTGCAAAATGTGCAAACAACCTTACGTCTGTTTCACACAAAATCCGTCTGCAGTGCGCATGCATTGCGTATTTTTTTTTCCGCACCCATGTTAACGGATTCAAGCGTTCATGTGGTTGCGGTCCGTCAGTGCGTTCCAGGAGCGGTGCGTCTGCAGCAGTGCAGTGATCGTTCACGTACCGAGTAGCGGACTGCAAACGCGTCCTGTGTGAAAGTCCCTGCTGCTTCTGCACCACATACGTAACACACACGGACTGCATACGCACTGCAGACGGAGTATGTGTGAAACAGGCGTGTGTCTTGTCGAGGTTTCCATTGGGAAGCTTCTAAAAAAAAAAAAATTCCCTGAAGCAAACCCGGCATCTTAGCTGCATCCATGTTAGCACGTCAGGTTTTGATGTGGTAATTTCACATTAGGCATTAACACAGGCTTAAAGACTCGTTCTCGCCCCCTACAGTGCAATTCGGCTGGTATACATCCGCCCTAAAATATCAAGGTGAAAGTCATCATAGCTCGCGTAGTATAGACCCAGCTCCCAACCCAACTTTTCTGGTTTCGTGTTCCAGGGTCACATATTGGCTACTCACCCTCTTGTTGTTTCAAATCTGAAATTCAAATTGTTTTGTTTCTCAAATTATCTTCTTTTATGTTGCATACTTTATGTTAACACAACAATAGCTTTACTTTTGGGGGTATTTTCACAGCCAAATTTAGTTTGTGATTAATTAGATTAATTAATCGCAGCCCCCTGTAATTAAAAATTTGAATCAACTGACAGCCCTACTATAAATATATCTGTTATGCTCAATGATGATGGATATATATATATTCAATGGTTTGTGGTCCGTAAGCCTCTTCTGCTCACCAAGGCTGCATTTATTTAATCAAAAATACAGTAAATCTGTAAAATTGTGAAATATCATTACAATTTAAAACAACTTTTTTACATTTGAATATATTTTAAAATGTAATTTATTTCTTTAATACAAAGCTGTATTTCCAGCATCATTCCTCCAGTCTTCAGTGTCACATGATCTTCAGAAGTCATTCTAATATACAGATCTGCTGCTCCAGAAACATTTCTGATTATTATCAGTGCTGAAAACAGTTGTGCTGCTTCATATTTTTGTGAAAACTGTAATACATAATTTATTTTCATGGTTCTTTGATGAATAGAAAGTTCAAAAGGATTGCATTTTTTCATTATAAAAGCCTACTGTTTTTCTGAAAATTTCTGTCAAATGCACATAAAGTGACACTCACTGATAAATTACTGCTAAATATTGTAGATATAAAATTTTCTGTAAAGTTGCTTTGCAATGATTTGTATTGTAAAAAGCGCTACAAATAAACTTGAATTGAACTGAATACTTCCACTTTTGATCAATTTAATGAATCCTTTCCAAACAACTTCTTTAAAATAAGATGTACTGACCTCAAATCTTTGAATGTTAATGTACATATACTTATTTTACAATGCAAAATGTTTTCTTTTAAAGGTAAAGTTGACATTTGCATTAGTGTTTGTATGTTTTTCAGAGCTATAAACTAACTGACAAATGATTTTACTATGACTTTTATGTCACACTGGACATATCAAAGCTGACATTTGACCTCTTTGACTGACACACACACACACACACACACACACACACACACACACGTGTTTGTTTTTGTGAATAGTGTGTTCATCCCATAGATGTAATGGTTTTTATTCTGTACAAACTGTATATTCTATGGCCCTACACCAACCCTAACCCTCACAGGAAACTTTGTGCATTTTTACTTTCTCAAAAAAACTAATTCTGTGTGATTTCTAAGCGTTTTGAAAAATGGGGACATGGGTTATATCATTATACAAAGTTGTGTCCTGATATGTCACAAAAAACATGCCCCCACACACACACACACATCGTCCGTACGTCATGTCAAAACTTGGGTAAAGTCTTGCTTTCTAATAAAGTCTCATTCCAGCATCCATCCATCTGGAGTGTGAGGGGTCAGACGGTGTGAACCCTACGTGTGTGTGTGTGTGTGTTCTGCAGTCTGGACATTGATAAATTCCCTCTGCCGAACAATCGATAAACGTCTGTTATGGGCCTGTGATAGCCTGCAGCAAGCCTCATAATTATACTGTCACACAGCACTGACACACACACACACACACACACTCGCACGCTGACGTCTGATTGGCAGCTGGACAGCTGTAACCGAGGGCAACGAGCCCAGAACGGATACGGCAACTCGCGACCATCAGACGCGAAAATAAACACGGTGCAAACAATCGGCGTAATTATAAACCCCACACACTTGTGAAGTTCTGACCTCCTTGTTCTCACAGGCTTTAGATGTGATGTTTGCGCAGCGATGCTCAGGGCTGATAACAGCGGATGAAGAATTCTGAATCATAAACTTTGCGTCTGGGTGGTTGATTGCTGAAGCTCTTATCTGACATCTCTCTTGCACAAACAGCAGCTGATTGCGTGAGTGACACTGTGAATCGTTCCCACTTGTAGTTGCCAAAGATATTTTCTACTTCAGAGAGTGAGTTTGACATGGATTTATTTATATTTAAAGGTGAAGTTCAATGTTAAAATTCTTTCTCATATTCTAGCTTACAACTGCAGTAGATGGTATAGTATAGATCTCTCTTTGTTTGAGGATTTCAACCACCCTGACACTCCAGAGTGGATCTGTTTGTTCGGGAAACCTGTGTGGAAACAGTCATCACCTTTGCTGTAATGTCTGATGATGCTTGTGGTGCTGAAACTGCACACTTTAGCTTTTATATTGAGAAACTGATTCAAAGATTTGGCATTGTGATATGAAAGTCGTAGCCAGATTTAAAAGTTTAGGGGCGGTAAAAATGCAGGGGAAAAAAATTGGAAAAGAAAACATTAAATAATATTGTGCTTTAAAAGAACTGTTTTCTATTATAGAATATTGTAAACTAATTTATTCCTGTGAATTTTTAACATCATTCCTCCAGTTTTCAATGTCACTTGATCCTTCAGAAATCATTATAATATGCTGCTCAAGAAACATTTTTAATAACATAATGCTATGAAATATAAAATATATTAGTATAGATATTAAGGTTATATTTATATTAAATGTATTTATCTTCACATTGTTGGTACAGTAAAAATATTATTTTCATGAAAACTAATAAATAAAATAAATTTTCTGAAATAATATGTGCTGTATATGTGAATATATTGTAAATTTATATTGTAATTTTGCAATAATTTGCTACATAAAATGTTTTGCTCTAATGCTAAGATGATTTTTTTTTTAAAAAAAGAACAGCATTTTTTTTATAGAAATCTTTTGTAACATTATAAATGTCTTTACTGTCCGTTTTGAACAGTTGAATGCATCTTTGCTGAATAAAAGCATTCTTTTTTTTTTTTTTCTTTAAAAAAACTTAAAGACCACAAACTTTTGTTTTCTTAGTGGTCTAAATGAAAAGACTCTGCCCTCAAGTCTCTGTGAAACCGGTCTCTAGATATGGCACATTTGGCCTCTCCGTCGTGTAACAAAACACTTTCTCTGAGGTCACAGCTGCCCACAAACACCTGCATTTGACCTGCTGACCACTATCTACAGATGACCTTTGCCCCAGCTTGACCTTTGACCTTCAGGGCTCACACAGACCAGAGGGGAAGTGATGTGTGCGCAGTGAGTGTGACTGGAACTATATTTACAGCAGCACTGCTTTAGTCACATTATCTAGTTTTGGTAAATAAAAGTGTGATGTTTCAGGACAGTGTTTTGTCCTCCACAGTAAGACTCAAGCACTTCTTCATCAACACCAGCCAGACTATTGTTTTGTTTTCAACACAATATTATAATGGATGTAATTTAGCATCATCATGTTGTATTATTAAAATGTTCATTATAAGAATTATATAATAAACTTTTGAACCAAAAACAATGAATCGGGACAATCAGACTTTCAGTTTATTTGGTTGGGTTTGATATCCAGTCTGATGTGAAAAACAAAACAAAGATAAAATAATTATACTTAAAAACAAAAATTAGAATTAAAATAATCATAATTAAAAACAAAATAAAATAATGTAAAAAGTAATTTAAAATTAATTTCAAATAAAATAAGGCAAAACAAAATAATACAAATATTAGGTCTTTTTACAGCCTTAACAACAGAAAGCTAAATATTTTTCATTACTTATCTTATTATTATTATTATATATAATTTTCTTTTAATTTACCAACTTATTGGTTTTAGTAAAAAAAACCTATTTGTGTAACTGTGTATAGTGTTTTCTGAATTCATGTAAAACAAATATGTATTTCAAGGCACTTTCCAAAATATAATTTTTGAAGTTTTGTGCATTGATGTAAACATATCTTAGCTTTCTAATATTATAATTATTATGTTCCACTCTAAAATGACATATAATCATTCAAATGTTTTACTGTTGTGCATGAAATGTATGCCTATGATGTAAATGTGATAATTATATCAAATATATTTAACCATGTTTGTGCAGTAAAAATTATTCTTTTGACAGGCTTAATATTTCCTTTTTTTGTATTTTATTTTATTGTATTTACTGTATAAAATGTTATTTTATTGCATTACATTTACATTATTTTTCTTGTATTTTATTTCATTGTATTACATTTATGTTTTATTAATTTTAAATGTTTTTTTTTTCAAACTTTATCACTTTATTACTTTTTACTTATTGATTTTGGTACACATGTATCCCTGATTGGAAATTGCTGCTTTAGGATGCCACACACATTCATGTCTGACTATGAGAAAATGTGCAGCATTTATTTCTGATTATTGATTATTGATTAGCTTTAACTTCATTTCACTTTTAGGGCCTGCAGCCAGACACATATAAACACACACACACACACACACACACACACACACACACACACACATAAAGACTGACGGGCAGCTGGCTGGACACCCTGCAGGGTCTTTGCGAAGTGTGCGTCTGTGTGTTAGCTCAAGAGCAGAGACACAGGCAGCTGCCGCCGCTCGGCTCTTTTGTGATGGAGACCACTTCCCAGCATGCACCACACAGCCACCCCATTGTATTCTGGGAGCAGAAGATTTCACGCTCGGGCCTGTCTGAGTCCAGCTGCATCAGAACAGACGAGCGCGAGTCTGTGTGAGAGTGTGTGCATATGTACATGAGAGTTTGTGTGTACTGTCATTATTAGCGTGTTGTGTCTGCGCCGGCAGGCAAAGAGCCATGCATGGACAAACATTAGTGTAATGCCTGACGCTAACACACAGAGATAGATAATAACGCTACTACCCCTAATTGAATAACGTCTTCAGACTCGATCCTGCTGGGACACGAGCGCTTAGGAAAATGATCAGCGTCATCTGTCATTGACTGCCAACTCACTCAGACAGACCTAAAGATCTGATCCTCTCCCGCTGCGCGGCTCTGGGCTGATTTAGCAGAACTCTGATGATAAAATGGCTTCAGAAGTGAGTTCAATTTGACAAAACCTCATCAAAGGTAAAACGATTCCTAACTAAAGCAGATCATGTTTTACAGAGTAGTTCTTTTAGCTTTCTTATATTCTTATATTTTTAGCTAACTCGCTCCTGAATGCTTGATTCTGATTGGTCGGTTGTGGCATTCAGCAGCCTGTTTTTCTGAATAAGAGTTTTTTTTTTTTTTCAACTCAAGTAAATAGTAAAATGAATAGCTCTCAAATATAATGTAACGTTAGTATAGTCGACATTACATATTGTCAGTGGTTAAATATAATATACGCATATATATTTTTAAAAATCATTTAATTTGTTCACTGATTAGTATTAAACATTTATTAAATTAATAGTAATAATAATGTATTAAATATAATTATAATTAATTAATAATATATTATTGTTCAAGTAAATAATAATAATTATGTCGTATAATAATTGTAGTATTAATTATTATTATAATTGTATTATTATTATCAGAAATGTATTAAATTATCATTAACATTATTTTAATATTAATTATTATTAATAATAGTAATTTAATTATTTTCAAATTAAATGACGTATAAGTAATTTTAATATATATAAATATATATACACATACACACACTTTAAGATATTCTACAAGTAAATGGAAACTTATCAGTTTTACATTATTAACTCATTAATTCAATCCTTGTATAATAACTTACAAATAACAAAGCTTTCTCACGACCAATTCATGTATTTTATGAGGTGGATATTTCGTACAAATTCGTATGAATTGTGCAACTACTAGAATACATGAAATTCGTACGAATTAGCCACCTCGTAAAATATCTATCAATTTCTGTGAGATCAGGCTGGAAAATAAAGAAAGCTGTCATATAATGTTTGGTTTTATATAAGTCTTTGGTCATAATAATTAGCTTTATATGAACAATCGATGTCTATGGTGCATCTTTATTTGTGTGTTTGTGAAGGCGGAAAGTCTTGACCTTCAGTGGGAGAGAAGAACAAATCATCATCAGACTGAGAGACTGAGTCTGTAGACTGCTGACCAATACTTGTGTGTGTCTCACACACACACACACACACACACACACAGGCCTGGGGGTCATTAGCTCATTAGTGGTGGAGAAAAAGGAACAAACTGTTTCAACTTCACAGCCTTTAAACATCTGAATAATTCAAACACACACACAATTCTAAATTATTCACCAAAAGAAGAACAGAACTGTAACAGGAAGAATAACAGAACAACTGTGCTGACCACATTAACATATGTATAGTGTGTGTGTGTGCGTGTATGTGTGAGTGTGTGTGTTCAGACGGATGGGAGAAAAGTAGTTTCTGTGGTGTTCTGTATCTCACTTAAGCACTTGTACAGTCTTCAACATTTCACAGAAGAGAATCACAGCTCTGTGATGTTTAGAATAATGACTCTTTAAATAACTTTAACCTCTCTCTCTCTCTCTCTCTCTCTCACACACACACACACACACACACACACACACACACTGAACGGCCCTCGGCGGTCGCCCTGAGGCAGTGTGTGCTGGTTTGCCAGGGGCGATGGCTCTGATACTCTAACTGCACTCTGTCAGAAAACATTACAGTCCGTATGAGCTACTTAGAGTCCGATTACACACACACACACACTCATCTCACACACATGCACACACACTGAGAAAACTGCAGGAAAGAGGGACACTTATGAGTGTGGGTTCAGGAGGCCCGTCACAGCGGGAGCTTGTTCTGTACAATATGATCCGTTTCCACAAGGCCTGAATCAAAACATAAACAGAGAACAAGACCACAGGTCTCCACGTTTCTACATGATTCATGAGCATTATCAAAGGTTTGAGATGCATTAATAACTCAGTTATGAATTTACCTGAGATTGATCAGATCAGAACTATGTGGGAAGATCTTGTAATTTATTCATGCTTCATATAAAATCTTTATCCTTACAAGAAAAGTTATTTGTTGTAAAGCACTACAGGTTTAACCAGCTTTGTAAATGATGTGAACATGGTGTTATATGAACATTACTGTTGAAATAATATGTTTCATTTAATTATCTTGAATAATAATCGTAATAATAATAAATGTTTAT
>NW_020526087.1:15000-68307 GCF_003368295.1 Carassius auratus
GCTATTTAAAAAAAAGGGGAAAATTATACTTGAAATAAAACTCCACACTTCTGTATAGGGCTGGGCGATCTGAGGAAAAATTCATATCTCTCTATTTTTTGTCTGATTTGCGGTAAAAGGTAGTCTATATCTTGGTATTTTGGATTTGGATTAAACAAATAAAGTGAATGTAAGCATGGCATATATTAGGGTTATAATCTCATTACATTGTAACATAACATTGCAATCTAATGTATATATATATATATATATATATATATATATATATATATATATATATATATATATATATATATATATGTATAATATATAAGTTAAAGTTAAAAATTATTAAAAAACACAGACTGAGTAAAAAGGATTTTGATTACCCCATTACACTTTACAGTTAGTGCTATCATACAAATGCACTTACTTATAGGTTTTAAATTCTACATGTCTCATTTAATGTATACATTAGAATTAATGCGCTCCTGTTTCATTGAGCTCATCTGTTTGGCGCATGCGCGACTAGCGGAGTTAAAGTTAAAAATTATTAAAAAACACAGACTGAGTAAAAAGGATTTTGATTACCCCATTACACTTTACAGTTAGTGCTATCATACAAATGCACTTACTTATAGGTTTTAAATTCTACATGTCTCATTTAATGTATACATTAGAATTAATGCGCTCCTGTTTCATTGAGCTCATCTGTTTGGCGCATGCTCGACTAGCGGAGAATCGCTGAAGCAAAAGCTCATGCACTTCTGACAGCAAAATGGAAATATTTCCATTGGTTTTTTAACATTTACAGATGGAGAATATACCTGTGCAATGTAAGTTATGCATTAAGGAAAACAGCACATCTCAAACACGTCTCTCAGTCTATGTCAGCCTTACACGCAGCCTTTCTGTCAGAGCTTCTAACGGGGCGAGCGCGAGCCGCTTTGAACTGAAACTATAAACTATAGGCTACTAGGAAATAAATAAAACGCAAAAATTATTTAAATGCAAAACAAACACCACAAGCAGCTATTGACTGACCACGAACAGGAAATATGACTTATTTGCTTTATATTTCGATTTTTTTTTCTTTTCTTTGAAAAATTTAATTTTGGGCTAAAAGTGCATTGTAACGCAAACATTACTGAACATGTACCGATTAAAATAATACTGAAAATTGATTAGTAATGCCTTACACTAGTGTGTTACAGCAAAAAGTAATATTTTACTGTAATGCATTACTTTTGTAACGGGTTACTCCCAACACTGCTAACCAACCAACTGACTCATTCACTCACTCACTAACCAACCGACTCATTCACTCACTCACCAACCAACCGACTCACTCACTCACTAACCAACCGACTCATTCACTCACTCAACCAAACGACTCACTCACTCAATCACTCACCAACCAACCAAACAACCAACTTACTCACTCACTCACTAACCAACCAACTGACTCATTCACTCACTCACCAACCAACCAACTCACTCACTCACCAACCAACCAACCAACCAACTTACTCACTCACTAACCAACCAACTGACTCGCTCACTCACTCACCAACCAACCGACTCACTCACTCACCCACCAACCAACCAACTTACTCACTCAGTCACTCGCTCACTCACTCACTCACTAACCAACCAACTCATTCACTCACTCACTCACTAACCAACCAACTTACTCACTCGCTCACTCACTCGCTCGCTCACTCACTCACTCACTCACTCACTCACTCGCTCACTCACTCGCTCGCACTCTCACTCACTCACTCACTCACTCACTCACTAACCAACCAACTGACTCATTTCACTCACTCACTCACTCACTAACCAACCAACTGACTCATTCACTCACTCACTCACTCACTCACTAACCAACCAACTCATTCACTCACTCACTCACCAACCAACTGACTCACTCACTCACTAACCAACCAGCTGACTCATTCATTCACTCACTCATCAACCAACCAACTGACTCATTCACTCACCAACCAACCAACCGACTCACTCACTCACTCACTCACCAACCAACTTACTCACTCACTCACTCACTCACTCACTCACTCACTCACTAACCAAACAACTGACTCATTCACTCACTCACCAACCAACCAACTCACTCACCAACCAACCAACTTACTCACTCACTAACCAACCAACTGACTCACTCACCAACCAACCAACTGACTCACTCACTCACCAACCAACTCACTCACCAACCAACTCACTCACTCACTCACTCACCAACCAACCAACCAACCAACTCACTCACTCACTCAATCACTCAATCACTCAATCACTCATTCACCAACCAACCAACTTACTCACTCACTCACTCAACAACCAACTTACTCACTCACTCACTCACTAACCAACCAACTGACTCATTCACTCACACACCAACCAACCAACTCACTCACTCACTCACTCACCAACCAACTTACTCACTCACTCACTCACTCACTCACTAACCAACCAACTGACTCATTCACTCACTCACTCAACAACCAACTTACTCACTCACTCACTCACTAACCAACCAACTGACTCATTCACTCACTCACCAACCAACCAACTCACTCACTCACTCACTCACTCACTCACTCACTCACTCACTCACTCACCAACCAACTTACTCATTCACTCACTCACCAACCAACCAACCAACCAACTCACTCACTCACTCACTCACTCACTCACTCACTCACTCACTCACCAACCTACCAACTCACTCACTCACCAACCAACCAACCAACTTACTCACTCACTCACTCACTCACTCACTCACTCACTAACCAACCAACTGACTCACTCACTCACCAACCAACCAACTGACTCACTCACTAACTCACCAACCAACCAACTCACCAACCAACTCACTCACCAACCAACTCACTCACTCACTCACTCACTCACTCACTCACTCACTCACTCACTCACTCACTCAATCACTCACTCACTCACCAACCAACCAACCAACCAACTTACTCACTCACTCACTCACTCAACAACCAACTTACTCACTCACTCACTCACTAACCAACCAACTGACTCATTCACTCACTCACCAACCAACTCACTCACTCACTCACTCACTCACCAACCAACTTACTCACTCACTCACTCACTAACCAACCAACTGACTCATTCACTCACTCACTCAACAACCAACTTACTCACTCACTCACTCACTAACTAACCAACTGACTCATTCACTCACTCACCAACCAACTCACTCACTCACTCACTCACTCACTCACTCACTCACTCACTCACTCACTCACCAACCAACTTACTCATTCACTCACTCACTCACCAACCAACCAACCACCCAACTTACTCACTCACTCACTCACTCACTCACTCACTAACCAACCGACTGACTCACTCACTCACTCACCAACCAACCAACCAACCAACCGACTCACTCACTCACTCACCAACCAACTCACTCACCCAACCAACTCACTCACTCACTCACTCACTCACTCACTCACTCACTCACTCACTCACTCACTCACTCACTCACCAACCTACCAGACACACATACTGAGTTTGACTGTGGTATTTATAATAAGGTTTATTTAAAAACAAGCAACTAAATGTGTGTGTGAGTTTTGTCATGTGTACACACAAACACATGTCTGGTTTGCAGTAACCCTTAAGAAAGGAAAATATATTTACCAATATATCTCTTAAAATATATTGTGATATATTGCAATATATTATTTTACCTTTTTATTTTCTAATATATTATATATTCAAATACATTTAATAATATATTGATGATACATATATTATATAATATATTGCAAAATATACAAATGATTGCTGCTTTCAATGTATTGCAATATATTGGAAAAAATAAATATATTTAAGAATATATGCCTAATATATTACATGATATTTTCCAATATAATGCAATATATTTTTGTTTCATAAGGGAACACACACACACATGCACGCACGCACACACACATGCACAAGCGCACATGTGCGTTTTTGTATGGCTATCTTATACACTGCATAGCCTTCCATTTATTTTAAATATCAGGTTAATTATATTTTCTATCAGCTAACCCACCCTTTACCCTATAACTTACCCATCACATAAATGTCAGAAATGTGCAAAACACCCAATTTAAATCAAAAACTTTTTTTGGCTGATCTATAAACCTTTTTAACTAGTGAGGACCAGTAAAATGTCTCATTTGAGTTTTGTCAAAGTATTTCACAATATAGGTGAGAACATTTGGTCCCCACAAGTAGTCAAAACAAGTACACACACATACACACACACACTATCAGTGTTGATGTGGTGTTTACTGTCACATCATTTATTTGTGATGTTGTCACCATATTGCCCAGGGAATAGACGTGTGTGTGTGTCGGTGTGTGTTTGTGTGTGTGTGCGCACCGCATGGGGTCAGCAGTGGTCTGTGAGAAAGGAACTCAAACAGGAAATGGACACATATGGCTTTGATTTATTGTTTTGGCCTCTTCCCATTCTAATTTCATTACTAACACACACACACACACACACACACACACACAATCTCTCTTTCTTCTTCTTTTTTTTCCAGTTCTGCCTCTCCAATGTGCATACACACACAATTAGATTTCATTCCTCTTAGACTGTGTGTGTGTTGTTCTGGTTGAATTTCTGTTTCTGTTTATAACTCAAAGTGAATCGCCCCTACAAATGCAAAGTCTGAGACAGACAGACAGATGGATGGATGGATGGATGGATGGATGGACAGTGTCAGAGTAAGTAAATAAAATAATGTAACAATTTTGAAATACTCACATTTTTAACTTAAAATGAATTTTACTGCAAATATGATGCCATATTTAAATGTCAGGCTCATAACTACTTAAGTTTTCACAAAATAAATAAATAAATAAAACAAATACAAATAATAAATAAAAAAATACATAATACAAATAAATGACCTATTCTAGCTAATTCATTTTTCTACAGAATAATTCTAATATAAATATGTATTTATTTAGTTAACTAGTTAGTCAGTAAATAGCTGTATATATCAAATATGATAAGCACTAAAGAATAATATAAAAATTTAATAAGTGGGATATGCTAAATATTATATATATATATATATATATATATATATATATATATATATATATATATATATATATATTATATATATATATATATATATATATATATATATATATATATATATATATATATATATACATAATATATTAATATTAATGTTTATTAAATAGTCATATAAAATAGGCAGAAGAAGCTGAAAAAATTTTTTTTTGTTAGTTTGTTTGGTAAGTAGCCGAATACAGAAAAATAAGTGGGATATGCTAAATGTTTTAAAATAAAAATAAATTCATATAAATATTTATTTGCTTGTTTATCAAATACATATAAAATAGGCAGAAGCAGTTGAAGAGTGTTTTCGACAACATGATCAAATCTGAGCTCTTGGTGGCACTAGAGGGTTTTAGGTAGAGGCCCCAAATTTATTGTGGTATAAATAGAGCATTACAGTCCCGCCCACAGCTGGTGCCGGAAGTAAAATTTCAATGCAATTTCTGCATTGACATTTGGGGTATAAGGCATAAAAACATAAACATACATGGTAGACTTAAAACCAGCTACGGCTGTACTAAGCGATAGTATATGCTCATAGAAACGTAAAAGGATCATGGGGCACTAACCTTGTTTTGATATAAATGCCTTTTATTCGCGATGTCTTGGCTAAGTACTTCATTACCCACAATCCTGAACAATCCCACAATCCCACAGTGTTTCATCTGATTGGTGGAGCCATAGACAGTAGGTGGAGCTCGTGTAACCATCTGGTTAAACCCCGTGAAGGTCGTTGAAGACTGAAGATCATTAATACAAAAATAAAATAAAATAAAAACCTGTGTTGCGTTTTTGCTCGGTAGACTTATCAGTGCAATCATGATCTCCTTGGCTGCCATGAGAGTTTTGCAGGGAGGTTGATAACTTACTGTAGCCTTCATATGGTATGAGTCATATCAAGCATTTTATAATACCACTGTCAAACAATATTTAGCCTCGGCATACCTTTTTGTGCATTTACTGAACATTTGTGTAATGGCAACGACATGTGTTGACGACTGAGTGGTGATTGCAGTCAGGTACAAAGCACTGCACCATGTTGCTGACGTTATTGTTAACCACATTCACACACACACACAATATGTA
The DNA here is from genome assembly GCF_003368295.1 of Carassius auratus. Classification (NCBI taxonomy): domain Eukaryota; kingdom Metazoa; phylum Chordata; class Actinopteri; order Cypriniformes; family Cyprinidae; genus Carassius; species Carassius auratus. The sequence goes on from NW_020526087.1 coordinate 21,215, forward strand.
AAATACACGATGATAAATATAAAAATCAATACACAATACCTATATAAAACACTATTTATTTACATGATTGTAAATTCACTACATTCACTATATAAATAAAATTCACTGGAGGAAAAAGTTCGCGCGAGCGGCCGTCATCAAGATTTGGAAGTCGCTCAAAAGACTCGTTGACTTGTTCGCAGTTGTGGCTTCAGTCGAATTCAATGGGGCGCGGTGGTTTATGGGATGAGTAGTTCCTGCTCTCGAAATGAAAATATGTACACAGTCTTGTACCTTTGACTTTTTTTGGATTTTCTCTTAATTTTTTCACTCGAAATGATATGTTATATGAGTTCAGCCGTAGCTGGTTATCCTCAGACATGCTCTAAAACTCTTTAGATATGGATTTTTCCAAAAAGTCAATGGGAAGAAATGAATGTGAAATTTACTTCCGGCACCAGAGCCCTCTCGGGCTGTGGGCGGGACTGTGATGCTCTATTGAGACCCTTTTAGAAGTTTGCCAAATTTCACAACTTTTTACCATAGGTGAGTTGTAATAAGACACCCTTGGAGGGGAAAAATTCTGACAGTAAAGATGCTTGATCTAACTTTTCTTATCTAAATCAATGATAGGCATTTTTAAGTGAGTTTTAGGTACATTTTAACATAAAATCATGATGTTTAATGAAAGAAGATTTAATTGGAATGACAAATACCCAATATATTTAGAATTGGACAGTGACTATAAATGGATGAATGACAGATAAATATGCGGTTTTTATTTGTTTTGCATTAGCGCCTTAGTTTTTACATTACAATTGCAATGTGATCCAATGAATTTCTAACTAGTTATGAATATGATATGAAATGCAAAATATTTTTAAAACATGTTTGCACCTGTAGTTGACCACATATAAAGAGAAGGTGAATAAGCAGTGCTGGATATGAATGTGAGTGTTGCTTATATCTCAAAACACGGTACTTTCTCCACACCTGTACTTTCCACACACACTTGAAAACGTCTGTGTGTGTGTGTGTGTGTGTAATTGGGCAGCTGGCCTGTGGCCGTGTTTAGTGTTAATGACTATCATCATAAATGAAGTTTCATTAAGTCATTAAAGGCACATTTCCATCCACTCATCAGTGCTAACCGCTAACCGCTAACCTTTGGGTGTGACAGAGACGTCTCAAATGTTCCCGGGGGACGGTGGAGGAGGGGGGTGTCTCTTCCGCAGTGTGTCCCGGTTATCCATCGTTACACCAACTAGTTTGAACAGTCGCTCTCACTGTTATCTAACACTGGGGAGTCATGGGAGTTGGGGAGAGGTAGCGTAGCATTAGTGCAGCGCCTCATTGCCAGGCTAATATTCTCGCCTAAGCCCTTGGATGCTAACGCTAGGAGGGAGGACAAAACGCTATTTAATGTGCCTGGGTGTTCATTATGGTTATTTTCAGTCAAACGGACTGTTAAATGATCACTTTCCTTAATCGCCTCAGTTATGACTGTCAAAAGCGTCATGCACATTCACGCGCCCCCCGAGATTTATAAACCGACTGGATTATGAATGTAACTTCCAAAACAAAACAAAAAATATTTCTATCTTCAATCATTAAGTAGTACAATTATTAAAAGGGGAAAAAAAATAATCTGGCTAAAACTGAAATCAACCATTGATATGTCTAAATTCAGAAAGTCCAATTTACACCTGCCACACGCATACATTTTTATATAATTATGGAATTTAAAATATTACATTTTTATGTCAGAGAGTAGTTATTAAAACTAGTTATTAGAAGTATACAATACTACAACTATTTAAAATATAATTTAATATATTATATGATATCATAAATAAATAAATAAATAACAAATAATAAAGATCAAACATTTGAAATTTTACTTACGGTAGGCTACATTTTTACTTAAATTGTAGTAATTATTAAAATAATTATTTATTAAAAAGTAATTATATATATATATATATATATATATATATATATATATATATATATATATATATATATATATATATATATATATATATATATATATCACATTTTGAACATGTTTCTATATAATTATAAAATAATATTAGATTATAAAAAGTCATATAATATATATACAGGAATATTTTTTCAAATTAAATCAAATAACTATACATACATTTATTTTATATATAAATACACTTTGTGTTTCTCTCAAAGCTTATGCTATTGTTTGTTGTGGATCTGAAGAGTTCTCTTCAAAACTAATGTTAAAAAACCCCATCCCAGTTTGAGAGTTTGATGCTGACTGATCAACCATAGGACACTAAGAGCCCTGAGGGAGGCTAACACTGCGGGCGTTTGCCAGACAACTGTATAAAGCGACTGGAATATAATCATTTCAATAGTGATCAATGGGGCAGTGCACACGGCAGGCGATCCACATGCAACAATTGCAGTCGCTGTGCTAAACATCACTTGTGTGCTATTTCTGTGAGCTGATGGAAATGATGTCACGGCCTCTGATGTTGATGAATGTCCATCATTAAAGCACTGCATTTAACGGGTCACATTTAGTGTTTAACTCATCCTATCAACTCAACTCTGCTTTCTGCAATGATTTAATATTGTTTTAGAGCAGAAATTAAAATGTAAACAGGATGAAAAATGACTGACAAGCTCAAATAAAAAATAAAAATCATCAGTTGGTAACATCTGTATGTTCTTCAACATTTTCCTCCTCTTATTTGTCTGCTAGGTTTCTTTAGTGTGTGTGTGTGTGTGTGTGTGTTTTAATATTAAATGCACAAATTAAATGTTTTTTTTTTTGTTATGAAAATGATTAAATACTTAAAATAATTGTTCCATATTTATAAAAAGTGTGTGTATATTATGTCTATTTTAATGTCTTATTTAATTGTTCTGATTCTTATTTAATTGTTTCTTACTAGAAAATAGTAAGAAACTATTACTATTAGTAATTTTTATCTAAATAAAATTAGACCCTATGTTATATCCTGTTCATGTTTTTACTGCCAAATCCACAGACATTAAACACTGAAAATATATCACAATTTTATCTTTGAATTTACAGCTACACTGTACTTTTAGTCATAAAACTGGACAGGAAACTTTCCCTCATAGTCTCCTGCGGTTGAAATCTGCATTAAGAAGCCTTTCTGCATCACATATACATATCCAATATCATATTTCTCAATAATGAATTACAATTAAGGAGGAAATGTCATATGTGTGTGTTTATCTTTGCGTGAAAGTGTGTGTGTTTGCCTAAGGCCAGCGCTGCATTAGAGTCTGTAGTAAATGGAATAATGGGACACGATGAGAAATCCCAGTGTTGAGCAATAAGGTGCTGATGGGATTGTTTAATATCCCAAAGCCGGTAACCAGGTTTACACACACACACAGCAGAGAGTGTGTGATTTAATGGCTGTGTTTAATATCTCCTGTAACCAGGTTTGGGCATTTTGGACATCACCATTGGGGCCTTGTAAGTGTGTGTGTATGTGTGTGTCTTATTGGCCATGTTTAATATCCTCCATAACCAGGTTTGTACACCACCACTGGGGCTGCCCATATCGCTCCGCGTGAACGGCCCGTCGGAGGAATCTAATATGGCAGCCGTGCCCTCCATCCCTCTCTCTTTATTTCTCTCTTCCCCTCCGTCTTTCACACAGAAGCCCAACGCCAATCAATTATCGTCTCGCCAATTCCACTACACCGTGATCTATCGCTACGGCAAACTGCCGAGGCACCTGCACAACATCCCATAATTCACCAGCAATGATCTCCTGTCCCATGCCAGCGTTTGATTGGTTGAGCCAATGAAGAGAGATGAAACAGCACATAGGGTTTTGACAGGAGCCACACTTTATGAGCCAAACTCTCTAACTAGATAACCTGTCGGGACGGTCACCCGTTACAACAGAGAGGAAATAAGCATGTTTCTGTAGGACTATTAAGATTTGTATTTTATTATTTTGTCCATTGTGACTTTTTTCGTTTTGTTTTGTTACAATTGAGCATGCTTCTTCCAAATACTCATGTATTATGTCATAAAGCATTTGTGTGCATAATGTGCAGAGAGGATTTTTCATGAAGAACCTGTCACTAATCAAAATTTTTTTTACCCATATTATGATAAGATTTTTTGGAGCTTCAAATCAGCATACTAGAATGATTTCTGAAAGATCAAGTGACACTAAAAAATTCAGCTTTGCATCTCATGAATAAATTACACTACTTTTTTTGAAATATATTGTTATATTGTAATAATATTTCACAATTGTATTGCATTTTGATAGATAAAAAACAAAATCAAAACAGAGGCTTTTAAAAGTGTAGAAGCTCCAGAACGATTCGTTGCATGGCATTTGTGGCTCAGGCGATTGTCTCGAATATAGTTGTGCTAGAACTTAGCGCCTGGGAGCGAATGTGGCAGATTTAAAACAGCATATTTCCAGCGGATCCTGCAGCATTGAGATGAATGGTAATGCTAACAGATAGCTTTCTCCAAGCATTACAGACCTCCTTGGGTCTGATAGACCTTTTCTGTCTAAGTGGGCGGTTCTTGGCCAGAACAAGCAGCAAACTGGACCAGACTTACCACTGCAAGCCAAACGTCTGACTACTGTATGGGTGTAACAGTGAGACGGATCACAAGGGTCTGGAGCCGAGCCAGAGCCTGAGAGTCACTGTAAACCTGGGGAAACAGCCCGGCAATGAATGAAACACAAAAGAATGACAGACGCAGCATTTCCTCTGAACAGCAGCTCTACTTTTATGAATCAATAGAGAGATCAGTGCCTCTGCCATTGCATTAGAAAGACAGATATTTCACACTTGATAAATAAAGAGATTTCATTCATTTGATAAAATCATGTGTATTAAATTAAATGCATTTTATTTTATTGTGACTGTAGATAATTCTTCACTTAAGGTAACTTTTTACAAAGGTTGATTTGTGTGTGTGTGTGTGTGTGTGTGTGTGTGTGTGTGCTCAAAGGGCATATTGTATTTTTCATTAATAAAATTTTATTTTATTTTTAGATTTATTTTATTTTGTGTGACTGAAAGTGATTAACTTTTTTTAAAAGAAATAATATTTTACTTTTTTAAATTTTATTTCAGAATGTTATGTGCACTATAAGGACATATTGTCTAATTAGTTTTTTTATTATTTTATTTTGTTATTTTATTGTGACTGATGGTGATCCTTTCTTTATTTATTTTTATGAATAAGAAAAAATCATTGTGATGATGATTATTATTATTTATTTATATTAATTATTAATATGTTTTATAAATAATGGTATATTATATTTTATTACATATTTTAATTTTAATATGTATATATTATTTTACACTTTAGATTGTACATATATTATAATACAATCATGCTTTTGATAAATTCATCTACTAAATGCACACATATATAAGCATACATGCATATATAAATAAAATACTTTAAGCAGCCAAACAAAGCTTTTTCCCCCAATTAATCTTTTTGAATCTTGAATCTTGAAATGTACATGGTGTTTTTTTATTTGTATCAAACAATCATTCTGCATTCAACCTGATACAGCAGCAGTGTGTGTGTGTGTGTGTGTGTCTGGAAGACGGCTGTGACGTTGATTTGATAGAAATAAAGAGTTGATTTTGTGAGGGAGCGTGATGCATATAAGACTCATTCACTGATACAATCAAATGACACGAACTACATGAGTGAACCGGTAATGTTTAATTCTCTCTCTCTCTCTCTCTCTCTCTCTCTCTCTCTCTCGACAAGCTGTTTCATGAGTTAGATTTGATTTGTTGTGTGTGTGTGTGTGTGTGTATTAGATTTTATTAAACCTTCTCCCAGTTCCTACATTCATATCACTGTCACTCACATTCCTCAGGCTAAAGAAAGTTATTACTCATCCATCCATCTGTCTCTCTCGCTCTCTCTCTCTCTCTCTCTCTCTCTCTCTGTAACAGCTGGTGAAAGAACAAACATTAATTTAAAGGAAGTGATCGTTATCACATTATTCTAATTTTTTATTTGCTACAGCATGCATTTATATATATATATATATATAGTATATATATAGTATATATAGTATATATAAAAAATATCTATAATGCTGGTGACTGTTATACCAATCTACTGAAATTTGTTTTTTAAGAAACATTTTGTATTATGAAAAATTGTACATTTAAATCTTTAAATGTATAGTGGCCTCAAAATATATTTTGATACTTAATTCAGACGTTTGTGTATATCTGTGTCTTGAATGCTGCAGGGACTTTTCTCTAAACGAACTTTCATGATGATTTCTGCTCAATGTCTTTTGATCAGCTGGTGTTTTACTGGATGTGTGAAGTCAGTTCTCCTCAGGATCACTCATTATTATGTCATTTAATGACAACCAGATCTTCTTTTTTTTCTTTGTCTCTATCTAATGGAAGTCAATGGTGTCAAAAGCTCAATTCTACCTAACTGTTTGTCAAAATGATCTTTTATTAACATATATGAGCTGCCAGATATCATTAATTGAAAGAAAAAAAAAAGATTTTTTTTTATGCACATTGCAGAATAAGTAAAAATCTTATTAGGTCTTTTAACTGTAATATATTCACATAAAAGTTTTTCCCATATATATATATTTATATATATATTTTATGATAATTTAATTCATATACACATTTTATATTTAATTTTGTATATAATTTCTTCTGTTAATAAAACAATGAATGATATCTTAAATTCCAACATATTTAAGCGCATTTTTAAGAATAACATCCCACAGCAGCTTGAAATAGATTTTCCTCCTTTAAGGATTCATAATCAATCAATGATCCATAATTTTAGAGATGATTGAATGTTGTTGTTACTTTTCACAAAGTACTTTCACAAGAAACGTTTGTTGGTCTCATGTTGCAAAGGCACAACTATGAGTAAACGCTAGGAAAATCACAGAAAAGAGATGAGCCAAAAATAAAATTGATGTCATCCCATGTCGCTCCAAACCTGTATGACTTTCTTTCTTCTCGTTGTTTGGTTCCCAATGTTCTTCAAAACATCTTGTGTGCTGTGCAGAAAAAAAAATTATTATTATTATCAATGATGAAAACAGTTGTGCTGCTTCATATTTTTGTGAGATACATTTTATTTTTCAGGATTCTTTGATGAATAGAACGTTCAAATGAAAAGCATTTAGTATTTAAAATATAATCTTTTGTAACATTATAAATGTTTTACTGTCACTTTGGAAAATGTAAATTCTTTAATAAAAAAAAAAACAATCTTTTGAAATAGAAATAATATTTCATGTATTACTGACTGTACTGTATTCATGAAATAAATGCAGCATATATATGTATATATATAAAACAAATCTTGCAGAGTGAAGTCTTTCTCTGTCTTTTCTTGTTCGCTATGCACAGATTCTTCCGCCAAAAACAGGAAGAGATCAGCCTGAGGGCGTTTTGAGTCCGAACAACACAATGAAACTTTCACTACTCCAGTACTGAACCTCTGCGGAGCACACTTTACATCTAAAAGCTAAGAGTAAGGACCCCAGCAGTCAGTGCAAATCTGTGTGTGTTTGTGAAGAAAACAAGTGCTGCGCTTTGTGTTTACTGACGAGGACTTTTGAAATGCATCTTGGGAAATGTCCGTTCAGTCAGAGGCAGTTAATCAAATTACCCAGCATCTGTCTTCTATCAGATTCACTCCACGCTGTTCTTTGCTTTGAAAAATGGAGATTTAGAGGAAGTCGGACACTCTGAACTGAATGTTCATTCTTTACAATCTTCCCAGAATCCCAGTATGAGTAGATCTGACTGATGATGGACGTGTGTGTGTGTGTTACTCAGTAATCGCATTTCTCTAAGTAGCCTTGGGCACAAGAGGTGCAGATAGCAGACTGTATATCATCAGTGTAACTCTCTCTCTCTCTCTCACACACACACACACACACACACACACACACATCATTCAGACAACAGAAGAGAATGACATGCCTATTAGGAGCTTTATGTAGCCCTGAGGCTCACCCACGGCCATGAGAGAGAGAGAACAGATCACAGAAGAAAGAGAAAAGTGTGTGCTGTCAAGCGTGTATCTATATGTTAGTCTTCTGATCAATAATCCCTCCATTTCAGTGGAATGAAGCGTTTAGTCTCATCAAATACTGACCAGCCCCATTCATTTATGCACACACATGGACACGCGTTTGATTTAGAGCTAATATCATTGTGTTTGGTCTGAGTGGTCTAACTTTTGTACTTAAGGCATATCTAAGTATAAACTGGGGGTAAACAAGGGTGTAGAAGCAATTCACTTAGACATTCATTTAGACATTGATGGTAAATGTCACAATTAATTACAAAGAAATGGCAAGTAATGCATTGAATTAAATAAAAAAATTTGAAGTAAAGGCTGATTTCGTTTTTTCTTATACAGCATACTCCAATAATTTTTTTATTAACTATTTTTTACAGTGTATAGTTCCCATCCTGAGCGCATGTACAGAAATGCTGATAGCTTACTCTCTTATGAGTAGAATTAGGCAAATGTTTCATTTTAGTGAATTCGTTTGTTTGAAAGGTTTGTGTCACACGATTCATTTTAGTCTCTGCGCAGAAATCACTATAAGAAATATTATTTAGTGCTTGATCAAGCAGTGACAGTTCTTCAAGGTCATGTTACTTCTGTTGTGTCTTGATATTAACAATACTAAATTGTTTATTTATATGCTCTCAATAAATAAGGTACTAATATGTACCATTTAGGGGCAAATAAGTTACAAAGATGTACTTTTTTTTGCTTTTGTAACTCTAACTCTAGTTCGGCGAGAGAAAAGTGATGTTGAGGCTGTACACAAACTGTGCAAGGAGAAACTTCTGGATGTCTGGATTGAAACATAGTCTGAATATGAATTATATTATTCCATTAATTATAAAAGTATGTAATTTGAGTTTTATTGTGTTTTGGCAAGATACTAACTATTCAAAAAGCTGCTTTGAATTCTTTCTGATTCATGACAGATTTTATTTCAGAAAAGCTGAGATAATGTGGTCTGCATCACTGATTTGACTTCTGTAAAGTTGGATTTGGTGACATCACTGTACTGTAAAGTACTAAATTGCACCATTTAGGTCCTAAAAGGTATACCTTTTGAAAAGGTACCATCCCAGTGACAGCTTTTGTACCTTTTTTTTTGTTTGAGTGTAAGAACATTTTTAAGTAAAAGTGTATGAGGCAAGAAAATAAAGGTTGCTCATGTTTTTTTTTTTTTACCTTGTTTTGCATTTAGTGCTGCTTAATTTTGTAAAGATAAAATCTGTGTGTGTATGTGTCTTTTGTATGTGTTCGTAAAAAAAAAAAATGTGAACGTTTGTGTGTGTGTGTGTGTGTGTGTGTGTGTGTGTGTGTTGGCTGCAGGGCAGTGGCTTTAGTTTGAGAGAGTTAATTGGAGGAATGTTTATACTCTGACAATGTGTGTGTGTGATAATCAAAAACACACTCAGATACACACAAGTGATAACGACAGATAAAACGTGTGTTTGAGCACAAAGAGATGATGCTGGGATGGTGTGTGTGTGTGTGTGTGCCCGCGTTGTGTATTGATAAATATGAGAAGGTTGAGTAATCGCCTAAGGAAAGGGCAAATTAACAAACGGATATCATCACCTCGTCTCATTTCTCATCTCTCTCTCTCTCTTACACACAGCAGTGCTGCGGTGACAGTATATAATTTAATATTTGGTTTGTGGCCTGTTCTGTTTAGCCCTGTGAAATAAACACACAAATGATCAAAGCAAAAATTAACAGTGCCAGCTATTTTTCTCCATAATGCAATATTTTCTTTTGCTCAGGAGAAACAAACACACATTATTATTATCCTATCTGTGTCTGTGTGTGTACCTGCATGTCTCTAGATAAACACAATCTGCAGTTTGCTTTACAAAATGTGTTGGATGCAATGGAAATATATATTCACAACAATAAATATACAGAATTAGAGGTAGACGGATAAAATCTCTTTGGATTGTGTTTATTAGTGGGTTTTATACGTGCATATAACAGTGCTGATCTCCACGTGACCGGCATTAGAGGGGAAAAAAAACACAATGAAAATATTAAATCGTAATTATTATCCAGTAGAACCCCTTACGCTCATATGTGGAAATTAATTAAATATTTCCTTTAGAAAAATATCTCTCCACTCGGCTCAAATTAATATCTTTGGAAATGAGAAAGAAACGCCCGGGGAGCCCTTTCAGTTTAAAGCCTTTTTAAATTGTAATTATTAGTCCTGCATCATGTGTCTAAGCCTGTTTTAAAGCCCATGTGACTGACAGAGCACTTTACATTCAGAAGAAATCAGGAACTCTTTACCCGTCTGATTAAAATCAGGGCTCCTGTATATATACTTGTCCTAGATAGATGTGAATTATTAGTGTGATCATTTCACTTACTGTACTACAGTTGCTTTATTAGACTTGCCATTGATTTCTAACATAATGATATCAAATTGATATCAATTCAGTCAGTTTTTATGAAGCTTTTATGTGATACATCAATCTTAATGACTTGTAATACACCTTCGATCAGTTGTATTATAACTGTAACCATACATTATATGACCACATGTATAGCTTTAAATAGTATAATGCATTAACAGCTGGTTTATGAGTAGGGAGAGACTAATATATCCATGCAAGTCATTATGCTGATATTTTTTCTGCATTGCCTTATAACTAATTAACAGATTTATTAATGTGCATCGTCAATTCTTTCATATTTGATAAATATTCTGTTTAAATTCAACACATTTGTGTTTATCTTCATTGTTATCATTCAATTGTATTATATTTAATATTGCTCTCTAGATATCTGTGTCAGGAGGAAAACCCACATTGGTCGACCATTAGCCTGCATTATAATATCATCTCTTTAGTATTTGTACACAAAGTATAAAAAGTTTTATCATGCATGCATTCATGTGCATTCGGAGAGAAACTGAAATCATCTTCATGCACAAGATCAATCTAATTATAATGCATTATGAATACTTATAATGGAGACAGAAAATGATTAGCATTAATTGTCAAAAATCACACCATGTGTTCAGATGACACATAGAATTGATTTAGGACTAAAATTTCGGAGTAAATTAGGCTGTGGCCTGCTTGGAACTCAGGACTGTTTTGAATCTTGGAGTGTCGTTTAGGCAAAAGCTGGTTTGGTGACAGATGAGAGTGGTGTGAGCCCTATTAGCACGGCTAATTTCACTCAAGCATGGAGCGACGGAGTCGAAGCTCCTCTCATCTCTCTGTGGATATTTAAAACTCCCTCCATTTAACCCGTTTCAAACGGCGCTGCCGTCTCACGCTGACCTGAAAGCTAACAATCGATTCCATTTTTCTTTCTCCTTATCTTCTTTTCTCTCTGTTTTTTTTTTTCTTCCTCAGTACCTGGGGCAAAGTCTTATGTAAAAACACATTTATTTTTAATGGATGTTTTAATGAATTTTTTAGCTGGCCTATTAATACAGGCATTAATTATGTTACGGCGGGCAGTGAGAGGAGAGAACGGTTTAATCCTGTCCTGGAGACATACGCTGCCAGCTCATCTAACGCTGGCCAACACACACACACACACACACACACACACACACACACACACACACACAAAGACCAGCACATGCACACATAATACAATCATTAGTTGTATATAATCACACTTTGTTTTGCATGTAGAAATTTGCCTGGAAAATAAAAAAAATTAAAGTATATATATTGTACAATCAAGACACACACACACACGCACACACACACATACACATCATTTAGGTTCAAAAAGTCATTACACCATATGTTTTTCCATTACTTTAACTCATCAAAATTTAACCAATTTCAAATATATTTTGAAGTTACACAGGATTAAACTCATTTTTTCAAGTCAGTTTAATAAAATTTCAATAAACTGTAAAAAAGAGAAAAAGGTTGATGAGTTGTAAGGCCAATTTGATTACTTTAAAAAATCAAGGAAGCAATTGACCTTAATTTTTCAAGTTTAAGTAGTAATTTTTTTTTACAGTGTATTTGTTGATGTGAATTATTAGTCACTTAATGCGTTACAGTTGGCCTACTGGATTTGCTGTTGATTTCTAAAATAAATAAAATAATACTTATTGAATGGTTTAAATGTAAAAAAAAAAAAAAACATTTTTAATGCCTTACAATACTTTAATAATTTGTATGTTCTGTACGATACATTGTGCTACTTACATAATCATATCTATACCAAATAGTATAATGTGTTAACAGCTGATTAAATTACACCATATTTCATGTGTTATATTATGTTTTAAATGTATTATACACTTTACAGATATCATGATTTAAATGAATGCATGCACACACACCTGTGATCTAACCTGTGTGCACCATTTTTTATAGATTCATAAATATACACACACACACACACACACACAAAGAGCCCTGGGCTGGACACTTAAAAGCCACATGAATAGTGAAAGTTGTGGGATAATCCTGCCAGAGAAGAGAAGCACTCAGAAAGCTCCCCTGCAGGTGACTCGCACACCCAAACACACACACACACACTCACACACACACACACACACACACCCCGCAGGTCTGGCCTTGGCCATCTAATGCATCAAGGTGCTGATGCACAGTGTCTGTGCATTTGTGCGTGTGTGTGTGTTTGTGTGTGTGTGTGTCTGTGTACATGTATTTTACTGCCTAATGTGCCATTATATATCACAAGAGACCTACAAACTCTTTGTAAGATGGACAGGTAACACACACACACACACACACGCATGCTCATACGTCATACAGCTGAGCTTGGAGTTGTGTGTGGTAAAGGTGTTAATTACAGCTAGTTTAAAATGCTAATGAAATGTTTCAATTAATTATTGTGTTTGTTGCCAAACCCTGCTGTTAATTGGAGGTGGGTGGAAACAGAGAAAGAGCCATTTGACAGGCTTTCCCAGCTTTCACCCAGTGTGTGTGTGTGTGTGTGTGTGTGTGTGTGTGTGTGAAATCAGCAGCGTGAATCAACCGTGGAAAGACGTAGAGAAAGACGTGTGTGCCAACATCATGAAAGACAACAAACACAATAGATACATGAACAAAAAGGATAAACGCTTCTTATGCAATGGTGTTTATTTTCCAAAACTAATTAAAATATAGATTTGTCACAAAATATGAACTGTGTAAGAAAAAGCATAAAAGTGCATTATGTGTTGATTTTCTTGAATATATAAACAAAAATGTCAAATAAACATAAATAAAAAAACACTATACAAAAATCACTAAAAGAAATGTTATGTCAAGAAATTATATACACACACACACATACATTTTTTATACTGTTATATATATATATATATATATATATACTGTTATAATTTATGTAAAACAATATGTAGGGCTAATAGTTCTGATTCAAAATTCCTTCTATTTGTGCTTTGTAATCATTTTTAGCACATATTTTTGTCTTACTGCTCAGTCTCTAGTTCATTTGTTCATTACTCACTCGTTTACCTCATTTATCTCCATTTATGACACAAAGGCCACTGCGATGAGAGCGAGCTCATCTGTCATTTACACCAGTTATTTGTTCTTAAACATTTTAAATAGACGGTGATGCATGTGTGTGTGTTTGAGAGCCAAAGACCAGGAGAGTAAATCTGTCACGGTGATGGACACATCGACTATCTGAATATGTAAATGAGGTGCTGCTGGAGCTCTGTTAATCCCGCCCCCTGGGCTATTTCCTGTCTGGATCAGGAAGTAGGGGGAAAAAAAATTAAACTCATGATCAGCAGTTCTTCTACTGCCACACACACACACACACACACACACACACACACACAAACACTTCATAAATATGCATTTACTTGGGATCAAGCTTTAGCCAAAAAAAGTGTACTGTGCTTGTGTTGTAAAAAAGGAGGCTGTTATTTTGACACACGAGTGAAGATTAAATTCGGTCTTTCTGTCTGTCATTCCCCGTCTGCTCCTCTCTCGCACTCTTATTTATACACACACCGTGAAATCTGCTCAGATCAATGCATCTCTTGTCATCTCTCTGCTTTTGATGGCTCTCTGGAAAAAAATACTGCAGAGTATACACTGAATAATATGCCTACTGTTTTTAAAAATAGTATATGAAACCATATCTATTATACATTGATAAACAGTGTGATCTCTGTTGTCACATGATCTCAGCTCATAGAGGTTTACTATAGTTATATAAAGCTCTCTGTTCACATTCCCATTCATCTCAATGGCAGTTCTCTGGCATATATGGCAGAAATAGTTAGAGTAGTATGATAGTATGCTATTTATATATACATATGGCTCTCCTGACTAACCATTTCATGTTTTTTAACATCAGATCCAGAAAAAGAGAATCATTCATTTATAAAACCTCGAATATAACATAGTAATTTATGCTTTTAAATGGCCATGAATGTCATGTAAATGGTTTACAAAACCATTTTTAACCACTTTTGTTATAAAACATTAGCTGTTGTCAGTCAGTCTGAGCAACAAATGAGTCCATAATGAGATGATAGCTTTTTGTCTGATATTAAGCCTAATTCAATTATGACAAAATCAAGTTGAGACATTGCATTGTAGGATACAGATTTAAATGCACCATACTGCAAATCTATTGCATGCATAAACACAGTATGCTGCAAAAACAGTATGAAACCTAAAAACGAGATAGAACTAGTGCTTATAATGGAAATGTATGCTTCATTTTTCATACTTTATACACGTGACTTGAGCCATTACCATCTTAAAGTTAATAAAAATAATGACTGTTGTCAAACAGGTTTCCCAAACATTTTGCTCAAAGCAGTGTTATTTCAGTGTCATAGATACAATATTTGTTAATATTTTGAATGTGAAATGATTTTTATTTTCTGTTTTCATTTAAATTTTAGTTAAAGTTAAGAGTAATTTTGCTGTATTAGTGTTTTATTAATCAGCGTAATTTATTCTGTTATCTTTTTTTATTATTATTATCTTTTTTTGTTTAGGTGTCTAGATTTTTTACAGTTATTTTAGTACTTCAACTTAAACTAAATACAAATGAGAAACTTTGCCTTGGCAACTAGGTGAAATAAAATCAGTTTAAGGTTTTTATTTAATTTCAGTTAATGTTTAATGTTTTTGTGGTTTTAGTTCTGTAAAAAAAAGGATTAAACCTACCCAACATTAGTTTCCTTGTGCAGATTGTAATTATTTGTTGAAAAGGTAACATCTTAAATCTCTGTCCTAGATACTGAAAATAAGAAGTGTACATGATGGAGGCTTTATGTGTTTATTTGTGACTAGTACCAGGATATGTTTCTTTCTGTAGTGCTCCAGGATAACCTGCAGCAGGTCCCTCGCGTTACAGTAGTCATGGTAATGATAACAATACGCCGCGGGTGCCGTTCAAATAAAGGAAATAAACACAGATGAGATGACAGGTGAGAATCTGAAGTGACTGGCAAATGACTGAGAAGCGGAATGTGAGTTTTCCTAAGATCCGCTGTGTGTGTTTGATCCTTAATCACATTAATCATTTTCATTAACGTGCTGAAATCAGTCTGTCATGATCTTCACTGACTGTCATCCACACGCAAACACACACACACACACAACTTCGGCCAGGTTTCCTCTGCATCTCATCATACTGCTGAGGATCAAAACAGCACACCTGCAGCAATTATCTCTACTACTGTGTGTGTGTGTGTGTGTGTGTGTGTGTAGGTTTGACTGTCTTTGTTCTTTCAAATCCTGACATGACGTTCACCCTAAGGGGGGAGATCCAAGTCTGAGAAATTCCTAAGCCAAGCACTTCATGCACACACACACTCACACACACACACACACACACACACACACAGGCAACGACATTCACAACTAGTCAAGGTAAAAAAGAAATCTCAACGTAAGCACTTCCATAATGCAGTAGCTCATACTTTACACAATCCATTTTGCCCTCGAAAAACAAAAGCAAAAGAAAACTATAATTGGAAAAGAAATGGAGAAGTAACAGATGCTTTGAAGTCATTCTATAACAAAAAATTATAGAGAATTGAGGTGCGTCCTTATTTATGTAGCCCTGCTCTCTGCAAACTCATCCTCAAGATCAGAAACTCTCACAAAACAACATCACTTTGACCTTTAAGTGAAAATAGAATGCAAATATTTGTACCTCCACATCACGGGCAATGACATAAACCCTAATTATCATTATTGATTGAAACCCTAATCATCATTATTGATTCAGTTATTTTAAGCAGATTATACGTAAAATATATTATGTATTGCTTCATTGTTAAGTGCTTTTCTGTTACTATAAAACTGAGCTAACATGACCTAATAATGAACAGTTGTTTTTTGTATAATGTTAACAAAGATCAATAAATACTGCAACAAATGTATTAGTCAGTGTTAGTTACAGTTTTTTTCAACTACTCAAAATCTTTACTTGTCGCACAATTTCTGAAACCTGACACTCAAACACCAGAACCACACACCAAAACATGCAAAACCATACACTAACTCTCAGTTTTCAATTTCACAAAACACTTTTTGCAAAACACAACACACAATACTCTATGTAACACGCAGAAATCTAACAGGAATTCATATTATGGCATGTTAAGGTATTTGCAAATGTTTGATTTTAAGATGTGTTCGTGATATTTTGAATGCAGTGCTTCATTTTGCAAGAGAAGTGAGATATTTTGCATTTTGTGTGTGCAATTCTTCTGTAAAGGTTTGAGGAAAAAAAGGGGGCAAAGTTTAGAAAATGTATGTAAAAAAAACTGTAATGCATTCCAATGTTGTAAAATATTTTTAAAGTGTTTGGTCAAATGCTTGTTTATTAAATCAAATGTTTATATTTATTTATTTACTTTACTGGATCAGATTCATAATTGTCTCTCTCTTTAAAACAGAAGTCTGATTAAAAAGCTTCATTTGATCGATTAAACAAGGCGACTGGTTGAACGCACACTAGTAATCTTTGACTGTTATACTTCAGTATGTTTTATGAATGTCAGTCATCTGTAAAGAGCTGCCAGCAATGATCTTTGGCAGGCTCTTTAAAACATGCGTATATGAATCACACAGATTAATCATTACTCACTTTACTCATTATGATTAATTAAAGGTGTCACTTTCTTCTTCTGTATGCCTGGAGAAAGATGTCTGAATAATCTGAACTTGTTTAAACCTGGAGAAAGGAAGAGCACATGAGTGATTTCATGTATTTGTAACTTAAAATCACACTTATTTCAATCATTAAAGCAGGCCCCAATCCAGACGCATACCATGGTTCAATGCAAATATATTTCAGATGGGAAATTGCATGTGAATCATTGCACATTCTTTAAAGAAAACAGATATATACCCTCCTAAATGTGCGGTCCATAAATCCTATTAATTTCATGAAGCACGTTGGTTCTTATTGTGGGTCTAACTTCTCTCATCTGCATTTTTGTGTCAGGATGTTTGCATGAATCTCTATTAAAATCAAATGTTTTCTGCAACAAATATTTAAATTAAACAACCAAACATGTTCTGCATTTGATAAAGGCACGCATTAGTTCATAGTACTGCATTAGATTTTCCCCCAAGGAGTGATTGCATCGCTCTGGATGCACAATGACTGGACTTTTGCTTCCCTCATGTAAAAGTTGAAAAAGTTTTTCTTTGTTGGTAATCTACTCTACTTGTAATCATTCCAATCTACTGCTAAACGCAGCCCATCCCACCTTGATTGCATTAGATACATTAAAGTGATTTTAATCTCATTAACATGTTTAGCATGCAACTCTGTTTGTCTTCAGAGACTCACATGAAGCTGCACGCTCAGTTACTTCAACTATTATGTCTTGTTCAGATGCTAAGCCAATTTAAAAAGTAAAGTGGACCAGGCACGTTGAAGTGGAAAATGGTCCTTTCCAGGACAGATAACTTCTATGCCATTGCAAAAATGTGAGTTATATGTGAGTGTGAATGTGGAGCGAAGTTTGGATTCTGTATTGAATAAAAAGACAACATGACGGCAAAAAAGTCATCGTACTGTATGTAAAATTGTAGATTTTTGGGGGAAATGCAGCCATAAACATGGCATGAAAGA
The DNA here is from genome assembly GCF_003368295.1 of Carassius auratus. Classification (NCBI taxonomy): domain Eukaryota; kingdom Metazoa; phylum Chordata; class Actinopteri; order Cypriniformes; family Cyprinidae; genus Carassius; species Carassius auratus. The sequence goes on from NW_020526087.1 coordinate 39,372, forward strand.
CCAAATGTACAGCATAACCAGATAAGTCTAATTCAAAAAGAAATGACTCTTATGATCTGGACTTCCTTTTAGTGAATCAAAAACAAAGAGTGAAAATAGTGCAAAGAACAAATGACTCTTATGAGCCAGTTCTCATAGTGAATCAAAAAACATACAGCGGGACTGTAAAATAGTCTTACTGCCAAACAATTAATTATTTTGAGCACTTCTTTTTTGTGTATCCTATATACACAGCTCAACCATTATAATCTAATGAACAAATGACTCCTAAGAGTGAATAAAAAAACGAATCACTAAAACTTTTTTAGTGAATCCCAAACATAAAGCTCAACATGTGTAGTCTGATTTTTAAAGAAAAGCTCAAATGCATGAGTTACTAGTTTGAATCAGTCAAACAAATCCACCACTGAACTCATCAGTTACTTACATGCATCATACGACTTTCTTTGTTAAGTGCAACTTGTCATAAAAAAAAAAAAGAAAAAGAAAATTTGTCTCATATATGTGTCAACATATAGTTTTAAATATTACAATATTACAGAAGTCCTACGGTTTACTTTTCAGATACTTTTTAAGTTCTCCACGTAAATATTGATTTGGACAATAAGTAACAAGATATAAATATATTAGCTGTTTTAAAACAGTGTTTTTACTGTAAATATATTTTCCATTCATTTAGATGACAAATCTAAACTGTTGTCTAGTAATCGACGGGACGCCGCAGTTTCTGTCCACGAAAACAAACCAGATTATTCCTGAAGACAGAATAACTCATTATACACTCATTCTATTCTCATTTTAGCAGTACATCTGTTATTGAGTTGATATAAGTTGATCAAACCAGACAGTTGGTCATGAGGTCTGATGGCAGTGTGTGTGTGTGTGTGTTTCTCTCATGAATGAGGAATGTTTGTGGGGGAAGACAGTTCAGATCTAAATCCCCTGAGTTTAGACAGGACCCCAGATCAGAGAAACTAACCCTCACACACACACACACTCCCTCAGGACACACAGCATTCAAACCACCTGTGGTCACTGCTCCTTTCACCCTGCAGCCACCTTTTAATGAAGCCCCGCTGAGGTGCATTCTGGGAGAATTTAGAAGACACATACTCTGTGCCAGCCAATCACAAGCATATCAAAGCCAACGCTGTGATCTGATTGGATATATATTTATATATATATATGAAAAATACTAATAAAATGGCAAAAAAAAATTACCAAAAAGGTAAAACTGAAAAAAGAAAATATGACAAAAATATAATGTTATAGAAAATATTAAAGAATATTATATCAATGATGCTAAATTATACTAAATCACAGACAATTATGTAACAGGTATGATTTAGCATGCTCATTCATTTCAGTGGTGTCTCCAAATGGTGACTGTAGTAAAACTGTGAATTAATGACGTCAGAGAACAAATAATGGCTTAAGAAGTGCATGTGATCCAAGATCCATTTCTGATTGACTTTATCTAAAACTCTCAAATTATTTTATAATTAGTGTATATATGCAGTGAAATCTGTGAAGAGAAAAGCTTAAATGGACACATTATTTTGTAGGAGAAGGTAAAAATTGTAGAAACTGGCTTCTGTGGGCTAATCGGTACGGAAAAAAACTCATTTTCTAAAAGAATAATACTAAAGTAATTTTTGTCTTTCAACCATTAAAAAACTATGCAGATGCCATCAGAGATTTCAGTCCTAAGAAACATCTGCATGAGTAATTCAGTTGAATTCATGAGCTATACACAGCTAGACTTCAATGACAAAAGAGTGCAAGAGAATGAAGAGGAGAGGGAATACAGCAAAATAAACCCAGCGCTGGAGCGAAAACTGTCCCAGTTCTCAATCTGAGCTGGGAAAATGTCAGGAACGCTGACCGCCGTTCTTGTTTCACACATCGACAAACTAGTGTTGACATCTACCGCTTTAAGAAAACAGGAAGAGAAATAAAAAAGACTTTAGCAGCAAAAACTAATAATTGCAAAGCAGCCAATTAAATGGAGAGAAGGAGATGAAACCGTCTTATTTCCCCTGGTGAAACGCGCTTCTGCGAGCACATGAAAAGAAAAGAGGAAAATATAATTCCAGAAGCTGACAGAACTCATTGTTCGTGGAATTTTAAATTCAAAAAAGTTAATAAAGCAGCGGAGGAAGATGAAGAGAATTTGCATTTCTCAGATTAACAGCCTGTACAGCAGCAAAGGAGATCCACGTCGCCCCGGGTCATCATTTAAGAAACCTTTGCATATTTTATTTAAAAGTGGGCTTGGGTTGGCGGGGTAATAAGACAGACAGATAATGATTGGAAGGTCGGCCCTGCAGGGCACGTGAGAACACACACACACACACACACACAGAGGCGAGGAAACCGCAAATAGTTCTCCATAAGGAGGCTGCATCATAGATTACACTAATTACACACTGATCATTTATGAAACGTTTTCCAAAGGTTTTATTATTGTTATTGTTGTTTGTTGCTGTTATTGCATTCCTTATTGCGTGTGTATATGTGTATGTGTGTGTATGTGTGTGTGTTAATGTGTAGCTTGGAGGTTTCTCCATTGCTCATATCGCGTGTTGCTCGTCTTGTAATGAGAAGAAAAATAATCTCGCACTTGTAATCAGATTTTTGTTGTTTACGTGTTTGTTTGGAATGACCACAAATGTGTAATTAGAACAGCATTAATTTGTTTGTGCCGCAAATTATTAAAGCTGCAAGTTTTTGAAGCAGTAAGTGCAAAAAAAAAAAAAAAAAAAGTGTTTACCGTGTGTTGTGTTAAAATGAGAAAAAACTTGGACGGATGAGAGGAAAAAGTGACAGAATGAAACATGGAACTGCTGATTTTAAACCAGTCTAAGTTAATTAAAACGGGTCCTAATCAGTTGAGAAAAAGTGCACAAAACCACACTAAAACCCATGAAACAAACCCCTTAATGCTGAAACCATCAAACAATCTTAGACTGATTTAAGTGGGTTTATCAGGTTGTGTGTCCGTGGTTAATCAATAGGGTGTTGTGTTTGTGTGTCGGTGTGTTATATTTTGACTAGCCCAACAAATCATCCGTTAACAGGAAATCAAACACAACATTCTCATTACACCCACAGATTGAGCTGGAAATTGAACTTACTATCATTATTTACATTTATACATTAACACACATCTGCATTTTAATAAGTTCAATTTAGCCTAAATAAGGTCTAAATTAAACTACATTTTACAAATAAACTGTGAGCTATTCTTTCCCTCAAATAAAAATGTTAAGCAGTTGTTAGGGTGTTGTTGCAGTTACTAAGTAGTTACTTTGTAGTAGATAATGTGTTCTAAGTGTTTATTTGTATAAGAGGCTTTCCTTGCTATTAAAGGGGTCATATGATGCTTTTTTAAAGATCATTATTTTGTGTATTTGGTGTAACAGAATATGCTGACATGCTTTAATGTTTAAAAAATACATAATTTTTCAAATGCTGTACATTATTGTAGGTCCTCTATGCCCCGCCTCTCTCAAACCTGTAGTTTTCTACAAAGTCCCACCTTCTGACAAGCGCAGTCTGCTCTGATTGGCCAACCGACCCAGTGCATTGTGATTGGCCGAACACCGCAAGCACCAGTCAGAAATGTAACGGCCCTTTCCATAGTCGCGAACTTCATCTTTCCAAATGAAAAGTAAAGACAGTTAATAATGTCCTTAGATTTACCATCAGTTCAAGCCAGAAAGAAGAACAGAGTCATGTGACAGACACAGTGATGAAGCTCGTATGTGTTTGCAGTACACAAGCCACGGACGGTTAAGACAGCTCTCTCTCTCATTCATACACTTGCACGCCCAAAGTAAGAATGATAAAGAAAATCTCTTTGGATTTGAGACTTTAGTCTTTGTATCTTGAGTTTGTAACACTCCAAATAGAAAGGAAAAATTTAAATCGCATCATATGACCCCTTTAATACTTGGATAACACCTTATTTACACTGCACACTAGAGGTCTCTGTGAAGCCCAGATTTGTGGCTTTGTAAGTACAAAACTTTTTAGGGTGGATGCCTATGGCATTCTGGGTAGTTGCCTACTGTCCCAGCCTTAATTCTATGTGATTTTTCTGACATTTAGATATGAATTCTGTCTCTTATTCAAGGTAAATCTATCAGACTTTTTGCCCATTTAATCATATGTAGAGTCAGGGGTTTGTTCAAATCTGTAAACCCCAAACATGAGAAACAGTAACTATTAGCATGCGAGAAGAGTTTAAAATCTAACTCAGGTTGCAGGTTGAAATCTTTGCAGTGCCATACGAGGTGGCTAAAATATTGTGTTGTACATTACAGTTCTGAATTATTCCATTTGGCCTCGTAGAATCTAAAGCTCATACTCATCACACACACACACACACACACACACACACACACACACACACACACACACACAATGTAGCCATCCTTGACCTTAACCAGGCCTGCAGGGTTCGGACGGAACATTACAACGTTTTATGAATTATTCATTGATTCACTCTGTCCTAGCTCTCTCTTTCTCTCTTTCTTTTTCTTTCTTTCTTGTTGTCTCCCACACTCTCTCTTTCTCACTCGCTCTGGGCTAGTAGAGTTTGAGTGTGTTTTGACCGGTGCTCTGGTATGGTGATACTCGCACCCGCAGCAGGTAGTTTGTCCTCTACTGTGCTGCACAATTCCCTTTAGACCCTGATTAGGGCTCTTAATAGCTGCTTTCATGACAAAAAAATATAAATATAGGTTAATTATAACTCTGCCACACTCCAGTGTGTTTGAGAGAGAATGGCTGTGTTGGAATATCATACTACACCTGCTATTGTTGCAGTGTATGGCATGCATACTGTCTATAACAGGCTAATTTTATGTTTGAATCAACACCCTATAAAAATTTAGAAAATGTACTGCATATAGCAGAGCACATAGGGTATCATATCCCACATTGCAATTCACTAGAGTTGATTTTCATATATGTTAAGGAAAAAATTAAAATGTAAATGTATATATTTTAATCCAAATACATATGCAAGACAGTATGCAAAATAACCCTTTTTCATTATTATTCAGTAAATAGTATGCTAGTTTTCCATTTCAATAACGTTTTGGAAGTAGCTGGTCAGCGTCTTAGTTTGAAGGAAGTTGTTGAAAAACTTACAATATTATGAAGTTTAAATATCATAATCATCATCATCATCAAAAAAAAAAAAAAAGAAACTAGAAAAAAAAAATATATATATATATATATTACAGTCTCAAAACAGAATCATTATCAGAGAGCAGCATTGCATTATGGGAGATAATCAGCACTGACCAGAGGGCAGAACCGCCAATCCAAGGATTAAACTCTGCCAGAACCTGACCTTCCTCGCAGCTAAACACACACTTTAACACATGCAGACGGGCTGCACACACACACACACACACACATGCAGTTTGAATCACTGTCAGAATTTCCTCCTTTTTTCTCTTTTCCTTTTTCTGTTCTCTTTCTCTCTCCTGCTTCTCTTACTTTACATATTTTGTGTTGTCTTTTTTCTCTTCTCGCTTAATTTAAAAGACAGTTTTTTCTCATGAAATCTGCCAGAAAAGATATCCAGGTCACAGTTCACCAAAAATTCTAAAGAAAGAGTAGTTTGCTTTGGGAAGTTATATTAATGACAATTTAAGGGATTCATGATCATCGCTGACGTATACTCTAAACACATGTCGTTCCAAACCTATACATGGATTTTTTAGAAGACATTTATGAAATTCTCCACTAAATTGGATGAAGAACAGGGGCTGTCAAGATCAACAAAAAACAACAACAACAACAAAACATAAGCTACTAAAATGTAATCCATTATTCAATACAATTCCACTGACCAGCTGTGGTCATTATTCACTTTCATTTTAAAGAAAAGAGCAGCTCAGAAATGTTCCTAAAATCTCTTTTTGCGCACAGAAGAAAGAAAGTCATAAGAAATGGAAAAGACATTGAGGGTGAGTAAATAATAAAATATTTTTTTTTAATTTTTTAATTGTGGGAATTATTCCCACTCCAATTTGTGTTACCTAAATGCAAAAAATAAATCTTGTTATTACTTCAATGAAAGAATAATACTATTTAAATTGCAAATTATTTATGCATCATGGTAATATTTGTAGCATTGCCTTTAATTTATGCTGATTTAAATATGGAAAATATTGTATTACTGTAATGAGAATCTAATGAGAATCCTCACTGAGAATAATATAAATTCTAAACATTATAGCTCAAAAATAAAACATTCAGACACATTACATTAATGAAAGTTTAGGCAAAAAATGACACATTGCCAAAACTTTCATTTTACTTATGAACATTTCTTTAGGGTGAAATGTGACCTGGACGTGTTTTCACCCATAAACATTTGTCTTTCATTTCACTGTGTCCTGCATTCTCTTCAGATCTGACCAACGCCACCAACTTGACCAACAGAAACACATCCAAATCTGCCTAGGGCTGCGAGTCCTTCAGAAGACACACACACACACACACACACAGACAGACAGGAGGTGCTCTGACAGATGGATTCCTGCTGTCGGAGAGTAACATGACCTTATGAAGGATTCAAGCATCATGTATGAGCAGTGGATGAATATTACATAAAGCATTCGGAAAGCTTTCTAGCTATGAATTTGAGGTTGTGTTCTTAAGCGTGTTTGTGGCCATGTGCTTGTCTATGTTTGTGCATGTGTTTTTTTGCATTCTATATGTGACTCTGTACTTGCATGTTGTGTGTGTGTGAGGCCAAGGCCTCCTAAACACAGCCATATTCTGCAGATAACCGGATTAGGAACGAGGCGTATAATAAGTCTGTGAATGTGGCCCCTGGCGCTGCTGTAATCCTCTGCTTTGATGTCTCTCGGCTCCATCAGGTGCGAGCGGGCTCTCGGGCCCCGGGCTGAAGCTCCGCTCCGCAGCTCAAAGTGCCTCATTAGTTTTGCCTGTTTACTAAACTTGGCCCCTTGTGATGGAAAATAGTCAGATGCACAGCCAAATCCTGTCGACGATGCACATTTCTCTCTTTTCAGAAAGTGGGAGGTGGGGAGAAGGAAGCTGGAGACATCTTGCAGTGTCCGAATTTACCTCAACACTACCTGCAGCTTTTTGCGTCTTATACCAGAGACCAGCACTGGGTTAAATAATTACAGGATCATTAAAAAAAAAAAAAAGGAAGAACTAGAAGAGCTTTAATACACAGGACTACATTTTCATGATGATGTATTGCACAAATTGCATGCATTTTGAGGATCTAGGAGGTGTTTGAATGTGTTTTTTAATTTGTAAATATGTTTTTTTTTATTTATATGTATTTTTTATTTTTTTATGTTTTTTTTAATTGTATTGTTTTTTTGTATTGTTTTTTTTTATGTATTTCTGTATTTAACTTATATAGGTGTTAATTCATGATAACTGGGCTGATTTTCCCAGTCTTCCCAATGGCAAAAAACGTTTCCAAATTTTCCTAAATTCACCCTTTTTCAGAAACCGATGTTCCTTGTCAAAAATGGCCTTATAAAAATTGCTTGCAAATCTCGCATTATGCTATATTATCACCAAATATTGAATTGTTTTACCGACTTGTTTTCTTTCAATTAGCACAGGTTTTGTATCTCTTTTTGGAACTGATTGATAGGCCTCATTCATCTGAGCTTCTTTTTGAATGAAAAAGCATTATTTACTCAAAAACTGAAGCATATAACTTCAAAACAATAAGGTTTACAAACAATCAGTTCTAAAAAGAGATTTCTGATTCAAAAGTTGTACAATTTATTAGTGCATGCATTCAATGAGAATCCAACCCAAGACCTTGCTCTCTCCTTGAGCTACAGGAATGTGCTTATTTTGGTGCATATGCCTGTTTGTTGTTTATATTATTATATTATTTGTATAAAAGTGTGTGTTTTTGAGTATGTGTGTGTGCCTTTTGAGTGTGTATGTGTGCCTCACTCAGCTGCAGATTCTAATTAAAAATATCACAATAATTAAAGTCTTCAGCCTGACATGCACAGACTGCGCTACGCCTTCAGACATTCCCAGCTAATTAGTTAATTAATCCAAACGCAAATTATAAGCAATAATTAGTCAGTCAAGCTTAACGTGAAGTCTGGTGACTCGTAGCGTTGCTTCACCTCCTTCTGTTCGCTGTCTCTGCGTCTCCTCACACGGGCTCCTTCTTTTGGAAGCATTCCTGCTCTGGTTAGGTAATTAATTTTCGGCTCTTAACGGATTTAACAACTGAATTGACTACGGCTCTCTGAATGTGTAACGCTCCGGATTCAGATCGGACTCTCACCCTGAGCGGAGCGAGACAATTACACATCACAAACAAGAGAGAGGAGCGTGAAAGAGCTCTTATTAAGACATTAGACACACCTACTCACATACACAAGTCTGATCATACACACATTCGATGCTCCTTTGACGCACACTTGTTAGTTTTTGCTTGCTAAGGTAGTTTTTCATTATCATTATTGCTTATACTTCAGGTTAGGGATTTGACAAACCCCTTATCTTCAGCATTAAACTTTTCAAAGTGACTTTGGGCTGACAGATGATAAAACGGGTGGGGAAAAAAACTGACAGATTTACTGTAAACGGGGGGCCTATGTACTAGCAACCACTAAAAACACCTTAGCAATGCATAGCAACGCCCTGGCGACTGCATGGTGATCACTGTTGCCAATTCCTGGGGTTGGGCTACTTTTACGCACCTGACGTGGTTTTGAAGAAGGGGATTTCCGACGGAGGGAAAAACCGCGGGAAATAAAACGAAATTGGCCTAGTTTTGGGCCAGCATTGAACAATGAATGGGTTAGTTTTGTATCGCAGGCCTGATAATAATTTGCTAAAATTCATTAAAGAGGAAGATTGACATTTACTTACCTGAAAATCGTATTTTTTCCTTACGATATTTCACCAGTCGAGTCTTCGTCTGTGTAGAATCAGAGCTAACGATGCCCGAATCGTGAGTAATGAATCTTCGTCAACGGTTCGCAAAACGGTCTGAATCGGTTCACTATGAATCATTTGAGCAGTTCACTCACGCAATGATTCGCTTGGAGCGGTTTCTCAGTCATGAAATGGGTACTGTAGGCCTACTACAACTCAAAGAATGAAAAGAAAGCTGTGAATTGAATATTTAGACTACATAATATCCACTAAAGTCATTTTGTAACAAACCTGCAAGAGCATCATATCATTTCCTTTCCTTTTTTTCTTTTTTACTTGTTTATTGAGCAACATATTACAATGATTTCTGAAGGCTCCTGACACTGAAGACTGGAGTAATGATACTGAAAATTCAGCTTTGACCACATTTATCAGCCTAAATGACATTTTAAAATGGATTAAAAACTGTTACTTTACATTGTAATAATAAAAATATTTCACAAATAGGTCTTATGTTTTAGTGTATTTTTTTTTATCATATAAATGCAGTCTTAATAAGCGCATAAGAGCGTTGTATAATGTAATCGACCCTATGTGGCCCTGAAAATATAGCCTACCCAAGCAACTTAAGACTGGTTTTGTGCTCCAGGGCCCCATATGTCATGCAACTTACCAGCATTGATGCTGACAAGAGTCCCTTTCTGTTATTACTTTGATATTTTATTTTTATTTTCGCAGATATATAATTTAATTGCCATTGGATTCGATCAAATTTGATTTGATATCTTAATACTGTAATTAATACCTGGACAATAACAACACGTACGTTAGGATGTTGTTTGTTGTTTGTTGACTTCAGTTCAGCATTTAACACCGTCATTCCCTCCAAGCTGACCACAAAACTTGGAGACCTGGACATCAACACCTCCCTCTGCAACTGGATCATGGACTTTCTGACCAACAGGCCTCAGCATGTTCGGTCAGGTCACACCCACTCCACCACCATCACACTTAATACTGGCGTACCACAGGGCTGTGTGCTGAGCCCATTCCTCTACTCCCTTTACACCCACGACTGCAAGCCTGTGCATGGATCCAACTCCATCATTAAGTTTGCAGATGACACCACGGTGATTGGCCTCATCAGTGACAACGATGAGACTGCCTACAGGGAAGAGGTACAGCACCTGGCCACATGGTGCGCTGACAATAACCTGCTCCTTAACACCAATAAGACCAAGGAGCTCATTGTGGACTTCAGGAAGAAGAATGGAAGCACGCATGACCCCATCCACATTAACGGGCTGGCTGTTGAACGTGTCTCCAGCTTCAAGTTCCTGGGAACCACCATCTCGGAGGAACTGTCCTGGGCCACAAACACCTCCAGCCTGGTCAAGAAGGCTCACCAGCGCCTTTTCTTCCTCAGGACACTGAAGAAGAACCAGCTGTCTTCATCCATCCTGGTTAACTTCTACCGGTGTGCGATCGAGAGCATCCTGACTAGTTGCATCACAGTCTGGTATGGGAACTGTTCAGTGGCTGACCGCAAGGCACTGCAGAGGGTGGTGAAAACTGCCCAGCGCATCACAGGGACACCACTTCCTGCTCTTGAGGACATCCAGAGGAAACGCTGTCTACGTCGAGCTCGCAGCATTCTGAAGGACTCCTCTCACCCTGACCACGGACTGTTTAACCCCCTGCCCTCCGGGAGGCGTTTCAGGAGCCTCCGGACAAGGACCACAAGATTCAGGAACAGCTTTTTCCCTAAAGCTGTCTCCTTGCTGAACTCTGCCCTCTGACACCCCTCAACACCCCCCACACCACACATAGACTCCTCCCCCTCTTCAACACTCTGACTGATTTATTTATTTATTCACAACAAGCAAAAACAGTAACTTATTACCTGCACTACTGTCTGTTCATCCAGGAACACTGTATAATCCATTTGCACATTGTAATATTTTCTATGCACTTTACTGTCCATTGCAATACTGTAAATTATGTTCATAGTTCTGCCTATAGTGTACATACACTTTTACATAATCCATCTGTATAGTATGTTCATAGTACACCTATCTGTATATCGTGCATATAGTATTTAATATCTGTAAATTATGTCCATAATACTTACCTGTATAGTTATTGTACATATTATAGACCTTTATTCTGTACTTACTGCTTATTGCACTTCTGGTTAGATGCTAACTGCATTTCGTTGCCTTGTACCTACATGTGCAGTGACAATAAAGTTGAATCTAATCTAATTGGCTTGCTTTACAAGCCCCTTCTGTGAGTCCTTAAAGGGTTAGTTCACCCCAAAATTAAAATTGTACTGTGTTTTACTCAACATTGAGGCATCCTATGTGTATATAACAATCCTTTATTATTTTTGGAAATATGTTTTTTTTTTTTTTTTTTTTTTTTTTTTTACAAAAACGCAAAGATGCGCTACAGGTCGCCTTTATTCACCCCCTGGAGCAGTGTGAGGCACATTTTATTATGGATGCACGCGCTTTATTTGAAGACTTGTGGACTGTTCAACTGCAATGATAGAACTTGGAATAGCCAGGGCCGGGTTTCCCGATAACGATGTATCTTAGCTCTTAAGAGCGTTTTCTACGTGCAAACTTACGAATGCTCGCAGCAATTCCACGAGCGTTTCCCAAAAATGCACTTAACATGAACGCGCGAGAACGCGCTCTACGTGCTACTTAGGAGTCGCTGTCCATTCGCGAAGTGCTAAAATGTAACCTTATATGGAATCGTATTCTGAACGTTTAACCTAATAATTGTCATCTGTTTTGGATTACCAATCAATACAATCAAGTCTATATAAAGCACCTACATACAGGCGGAGACACTGACAAAATGGCTGAAAAAAAAAAAAAAAAAAAAAAAGATACCTTTCAAAAGGATGAAATTAATGTCCTCTTAGAGGAGATAGAGAAAAACAAAGATGTGTTTTTTTTCATCTTGTTTTCCCCTTTTTATTTATTTCATTTATAAATTCATGTAAACAATAAACGAGTACAATAAAGTGTACAATAAAGTACAATCAAAATATTATTATATTACTGGCGTTGCAGTGTGTTAAATCTAGATAAAAGTGTAATCTGCCGGTTGTCCTGCAGGTGTCCTCATAAATCTGTCTTCTTACAATGCACTTGGGGATGTACGATTACTCCAGAGCACTCGTAGATCTACGAAGATTTTCAAGTGCTACTTAAGCTACGATGCTTTTGGGAAACAGACCGTAATATTAAGATCAATCGTACGATCGTTTTTACGATCAACTTAGGCTTACGATGCTTTTGGGAAACGCAGCCCAGGACAGTTTTTTTTCATATAACTCCGACTGGATTCGTCTGAAAGAAGAAATTCATATATACCTATATGATGCTTCAAGGGTAAGTAAAACACAGTCAAATTGTCATTTTTAGGTGAACTAACCCTTTAATCATGATGGTGAAATTCCCCAGTGGTACTTTGACTAGAAATGTTTAAGCATGTGTGTTTTATGATGGCTGATTGTTGTAAATGCAGGATCATATCAATCACTGTCTGACATGAGAAACTGAGTTTATGTGCTTGAGAGACAGAGAGGAAGTGAGAGAAAGAGGAAAATGAGGAAAGGATGGACTGAGAGAGAGAAAGACAGAGATATGCATGTAGGAGCAAGTAAGCTGCCCGAGGGAGCTTGACTGCAGCTGTCAATCAGAGTTCAGACAGAGACTGACAGAGAATGACCTGAATGTGCAAATCACATGCGCGCACACACACACACATATAAAGAAAAGGGGAAAAAAAGAAAACATCACACTCCAGAGATTCGCATTCTGATACACGTGAAGTCTGAATTGGATGAAAACTGTATTTTAAACTCCATAAACTCTCCAAGAATGCTTATAGTTTCACTCCACACTGATGTGATAATACTGCTCATCTCATATGATGGTCTTTTCATTGTTTTAGGTTCCTAATTGAGACCAAAGCCAGAAATAACAAGCTCTGATGTAATAATGTTACATCAGAGTAAAATTCTTGATTGTTCTCTTTGGATTGACTTTTTTGTCTTCATGTTTTAGGTCCCACTCTGTATTCATCATATTCTTGTTATCATATTTCATTAATCTGACAAATAGGCAGATATTACTGAAACTAACTCTATTTCATGTTTCATGGAGGATAATTGTTGCATGTTATTCATTTTGTATAAATCTTTTTTGTTACACGGAAATATGAAAATCATATGGATTTGACAGTGTGAAGGTGAGTAAATGAGATTTTGTAAATTTATTAGGTGCGCTGTCTCTTTAAATATGGTTTACACTCAATAGACTTTAAGCTTAATTTGTTGCATAATGTTGATGACCACAAAAATGGCTTTTGACTTGTACCTCATTCATTTCTATTAAAAAAGAGCTTATGATTAAGTTACAATGGAAGTTAATAGTTGCATGTTTTGGAGAATTTAAAAGCAGACTTATAAAACATGATCCTATAAAAGCAGGTATATTCATTCTTCTGTGAAAATGTCAACACAGTTGTAAAATTGAATATATAACAATGTAGAAAAGGTTAGTAAACTTTATTTATTTTTTATTTTATTTAGATTTTTTTGTGAATCAAAACCTGGAAATATTTATTTAAGAGATAAACAAGCTTAAGTCAAGACCTCTATTCTATATTAATAAAATTACATTTGTGCTTAAAAATATTTAAATAATAAAAATGGTTAAATATTTCATAGATTTTAAACATTTAGATTTTTTTTAACCAAACGAGTTAAAATAAAAACTAGGTTTCTATATTAAAATGAATATGAACATCTACTGAGGGATTAGCATCCCAGCATTGATTACACATCTTTGATCAGCTTCATTGAGTAGGAAGCTGAATTTGTTGGCAGTCGAATGTTTCAATTGGAAATCAAAATTCTGTTCATTTAGCAGACGGTTTCATCCGGGTGACTTAAAATAATTAACAGTACAAACTGTTTTACACAATGATATAGCTCTGTTAACAGCAGACAGTCTTTGTAATAGCTACAAATTGATTATGTGATGATTTTAAAGAGAAATGATTCTAAAAACCAAATCTCATTGAAGAGGTAAAAAGACACGGCGCATCAACGAATTGCACGCGCAAGCTGTCAGATGCGAGAGCGGTGCCAGTGTTGTTTATGCTGGGTGGCACTCTGCACTCTAGGGGTCCTTGTCACAGAGAGTTTAGGCGTCCGCAGCAGTGCCTGCTCTGACAGTATGACTGGTGGGCAGACACCAGGGCAGATGGGCCTTTCACAAGATATCCTCATCTCACAAACACTTACACACACACATACATGCTGTCCACACTGCTGAGCATCTTGTTCCATGAAGCAATGTCTCAACCAATCAGTGTTCAGGACCGCCGTCGCCAAAGATATACATCTGCTGGACATCAGCACTGCTGAGAACCAAACACACACACACACACACACACACACACACATTACAGTACAATTACAGTTCTACTTCCTCATTAATCATTAAAAATCACAATTCCAGTGACAATCTTTTATTCATGTTAAATACATAATGAGAACTTTTGAAATAAGTCTCTTTTGCTCAACAAGGCTGCATTTATTTGATTAAAAATACAGTAAAAAGACCAATATTGTGAAATACTACATTTCAAAATAAGTTTTATATTTGAATATATGTTCAAATGTAATTTATTCCTTTGGTGCAAAGTCTCATTATACTTCAGAAATCATTCTAATGCTTTAGAAACATTTCTGATTATTATCTATGTTGAAAACCATTGAGCTGCATCATTACTTGAAACTTTTATTTTATGATTTGTTGAGTAGAAGGTTCAAAAGAACAACTAAAAATCTTTTGTAACTTAAATGTCTTTGACACTTTTGGTCAATTAAATGCATCCTTGCTGAATAAAAGTTTGAAGTAATATATATATATATATATTCATTATTATTTATTAAATATAATATATTATGCTGAGAAAATCCCTTATTTTATTTATTTATTTTTATGTCCACAGATGTCCAGAAGGATTTTTGTCAGATTTTAACTAAATTTTGGGAGACAGTTTGGTATATTTTAAACAATAAACTAATAGACTAATCCAAAAAAAAAAAAAAAAATTGTATTGTCATTTTTATATGTATATATTTGTGAGAGATTCTTGTATGTACATATTCAACTCTTGAACCAAGACACACAAACAACTGTATCTTTGGGTCACTATAGTTTGTGTGTCAAATGGCCATTCTACCTGCACATGTGCATTCACACATACAGCACATATTCAACCAGCCAGACTTCCAAACAGTGCCTTGGTTTGTGTGTGTGTGTTCGTCCATGTGTAAATAACAGTAGCCAAGGGCATGGATTTAGTCAGCATACAAGGTCACAGCAGCAAAGCCAAAAGTAAGAGAGAGAGAAAGAGAGAGAGGTTTGCTCCTCTCATCAGAGTTTATAATTGTAATTGTATGTTCAACAGACTGTTCCAGACAAACACTATAAAGCTCATCATAAGCACAAGGATAATATTTTGCTTATCCAAACAATGGCCTATGTTATATTGTGAGGGTTTTAACCCCCCCACCACACCCGCCATCCCCACCCACATAGGCCATTAAATCCTGAGCAGAAAGTGTGTGTGTGTGTGTGTGTGAGACATTATAGAGAGAGATCACCAATGCATTAGCTAGTTAGACCTGGAGGCACTCAAACACAATACAACACACACACACTGCAGTCTATGTTTTAGAGGATGGAGAAAGTCCAGTGGTGCACTGTGGGAAATGAAGTAAAAGTAAAACTCTGAAGCTGAAGCACAGGTGAGACATTTAAAAATTTTCAGAACACAGATGTTTTATCTTTTGTTCTCAAGACTAAGAGAATAATTCACCGGACACAGTAAAAAATATCTTGATTTTACCAATAAAAGGCTGTAAAAGTCTTAATGTAAAAAAGTTAGTATAGTACAAGTAGTCAAGTCTTATAATTGAATAATGTACATTCCCAGAATTTCTTGTGACACATTTGATGGAATTTTCATTCAAATTTCTTATCACATTAGGTTTTTTACATCTCATGTTGTTTATTGCATTTTTACATTTAAAATCAATCTGGAAAACTTTGCTACTTGCTACTTTTTTTTTTTTTTTTTTTTTTTACTTTGATTTTTTTTTTTTTAACCATAAATTTCACAGAATTTCAGTCTACCAACCGTAAATTCAATAAACTTATTCAGTAAATTCATAATGTTTCATTATTATGCTGATTTTCTCTGAATGAAAGCATAAAGTGACCCAAAAAACTAAAAGGTGGGAAAACATGTATAAAAAAAAGTAAATAGTTCATACGACTTATGCACTATACTGTATTCCAAGACTTCTGGAGTCATATGATAGTTGTGCATGACAAGCAGACAGAAAAGTCATTATTCATTGATGATCTTTTAGTGTTTTGTCCTTTTGAATGCTTGACAGCCCCTGGTGGCACATTTCTCTCTGTAATTTTGTATGGTATTATGTTTGCTGTGTAATTTATGTGTTCCTTAATGCCTCAGTTTATCTTCAGGGATTAAATAAAATACCATTCTATCTGATCCTATATGCCTTCTTTGTATGGAAAAGAGCAGGAGTTGTTCCCAAACTAATCCTTTAAAATGTAATGCGGTAGATTGTTTCTGAAGAATGGATTCTGCATTCATAACCTTGACCTGTTTTTCTCTCGTTTCAGCAGCAATACCAGCAACTGCTAACTCACAAACGTACACATAAGTACACACACAGACCTGATTTACTGATTCACTGAACATTAAGTCAATTCATCAGCACCCTTTATGGTCATTTAATTACTATTAAAGGTGTTAGAGTATTGCAGAAGTTGAGGATCTGTGTTTTTCTCTCAATTACTCTTTGTGAACAATATTTCAAAATAATTTAAAGGCCTGTATTGGAAATCCAATTCCAAGTGTTTCATGATCCATAACTGCAAAAATTAAATAAAAGAAAAATACACCTTAAAAGTTTTGTATTGGGATCAATGGTTCCATGAAGAATCTAGAACCTTTCTATTGCACAAAAAGTTCCTTATAGTGGAAAAAGTTCTTTAGATGATTAAAATGTTCTTCACAGTCAGAGAGAGAAAAAAATGTTATTTTAAGAACTGTTCACGGAAATGTTCTTTGAGGAACCAAAAATGGTTCTATGGAATTCGCTGTGAAATCCCCCTTTTTGGAACCTTTATTGAATTTTAAAATTTTAGAATTTTGGTTAGGGTTAGGGTTGATTTTTTTTATCCTAATAAATACACTAAGTTATGACAATAAAGAGAGGAACATTTGTTGACTGTGTGTGGATTTTTCAGTTGCGGATGACAAGTGAAAGAAAGAGTCAGAGCAAGTTTGAGGTGAAAAAGATTGTAGGCTTGCTTTTGTGTGTGTGTGTGTGTGTGTGTGTGTCTAAGAGGAAACATCAAAGCCAAACATAATCAATCATTTACTCACATAAACCCAATGAGCCAAAACCACAAACACACATCAAATAAAACCAGTCCTGCCTTGGTAGGCATTATACCATGTGTGTATTTATGAGTGTTTGCTACAGGGAGAGGAGCTGAAATCTTCTACATTTATAGCCTGTTCTCTCTTTCTGCTTAAAGATAAACTTCAATGCAAAACAAAGAAAAGCAAAGGCAAGTAATCCTTGAAGAATCTAAAATCAAATACATTACCTGGAGTGATCACCTCGTTATGTTCATGTTCTGCTTGAAACTCTCAGTGTGGAAGGAAGAGCTCCAGTTCAGAGTTGAGGTAAAAGCAGCGGAGAATGAGGAGGTCACGGCAGGTGTTTTGATTCAGTGAAGCATTAAACAGAACTGAAGTTATGCATACATAGACTGTGCACTACCATCAGTAATGACAGCATGCTCAGTTAATGAAAGATGGCAATGATTAACCATTCACTACTGTAAGAGTCCTCCATTTACATTTAATCATTTAGTAGATGCTGTTATCCAAAGCGACTTATAAATGAGGAAACTCACAAGCAATTTATCATACAGGAGCCACTGCAATAGATTCAAAAGTCAATTAGATCAGTGCAAAATCTAGAGCAGAAAAGTGGCAAGGAGAGAAAAAAAAAATCTGTTTATTGTTATGGATATTATTAAGTGCTTGCAAATATGTTTTAACCTTTTCTTAGGGTCATTATTTACTATAGCTAACTCTTTGACATTTTGTAAATAATTGTATAAATACTTAATTTGTAGTTTAGTTAAGTTTATTATATATTTATGAACATTTAAATTTAAATAAATGATTATAACTATATTTTGGTTATTTGAATCATGGACATATGATCACAATAACAAATATTGATCAGAACAAATTTAGTCCTTTTTTTATTTTTATTTTTTTTTTTTTACTTATTTTCTGTAATTTTGACACTTATTTACAGTATACAGTATTTAATGTAACGTCCAGGTCATAGAAAAGGAGTTGGAAAGTGAATAGTAACTGAAAACAGTTTAGAGATTTCAAGTTTAAGCCTATATTTCTAGCTCGTTTGGGTCGCAATAGACACTAAAGAGAAAATGTTAGCAAAAAGAAAGATGACAAAACCTAACATTGTTGTGTTCTATTATTTAAAGTGCTGTAAAATTATGTTTTGATCACTTAGACCAGAAATCAACCAATCTCTCTTTAAATAACCACGTTCTCCAAATCAACTGAAGCAAACGGAGAACGCAAAATGATTGACAGACAGAGCGCGTTTATGATTGGCTACAAAAAAAGGCGGGCCGCTGGCCGAGTTTTTGTCGGTTACAGAGCCTAGGACTATCAAACAGGTAGGTGTGATATACTTACACTTATGTCTGTGCTATCTGTCAGGTAGCTGGGGCGTGTGTTTGATATTCCAAAATAATCGTTAACACAACCTTTAAACTGTCTGACGAGACACTTCTGCATCTGATGTCCTTTCGTCCACTGCGGGCGCGTGTCATTGCCGTGGTAATCGCATAGGCCTATTTCCGTTTGTTTATCAGCGTGTTGTTTTGTCTTTCCCAAATAGTGACTGAAGTGAGGGGGTTATATTAAAATCGCCTCGATTTTTCCACTGGCTGTGTCACGCTCAACGGGCTTTGACAAGCTCGTGCGCTGCTTATTATTCATGACGATCTCGAGCTGTTTCGGGATGTTGAATAGCCTGTAATAATAATACAGAGAGAGAGAGGGGAGAGAGAGAGAGAGAGAGAGAAAACAGCTCAGGATCAAATAGGACAATTTTCCACGCCTGACACCAACCACCGCCGAGCGGTCGGATCCTGCCAGCCGCTCCCGCGATAATGAGCGGGATTTGTTAAACAGTAAATTAATGAATAATGAAATATCCAGGTTGATCAGTTAGGCTCGCGCTGCCTGCGGTCATCCGGCCTCGAGCGAGAATTACGCGCGCCTGGCGCGTGTCTGGATAAACCATTTTTACAGTCCATTGCGTGACAGCGAGCAGAGGGGACCTGCGCTCAGACAAAGCTCTTCTCCGTCCTTCTCATCCCCCCCCAAAAAATAAGATGGAAAAGAGACTTTCCAACACAAGGGTTTGAACCTTTAGTCTTAGTACGACTGTTCCACCTCAAACCGACTCAGCTGAAAGTCAGCCATGAATCTGATCAAACCGATTTTTATTTTAGTCTATGTCTTGTCCTTGTTTTAAAGCTTTGTGTTTTACTTTTACTCCTCCCTCTTTTGATCACAAATTTAGGGAATACATTTTATTTTTAATGACCGATAATTAAACTTTTAGCTACAAAGCCTGTCCTACTCCCAACAAATAATGGATGTTTGGTTAAACTTTTGGATAAAAGAACTCAAAATGGTATCAGGTTGATAAAATCAGGGAGTCGGGGCTAATTAGCAGTAGGCCTAATAGCCTATAGGGCTTTGGTTGGTGCACATTTTATATTAATGCTTGGGAAAAAAACTAGGCTACTTATTTTAGATCTTTATGATTTAAAAAAAAACAGTCAATAATTATCGAGTAGGCCTATAAAAGTAGCGATATTATTGGTTTGGTCTTATGGGTTTTTGTTGTATCGTTTTTTCTTCTTTTAGAGGTAATGAGAACCGAGTTCGAGTGAAGGATGAAAGATCTCGGCTTGTGTTGTTTCAGGTCCCGTGGGTGAGAGCGAGGCTAGTCTTTTTTCTGGTGAAGAGAAATCTCTGAATCTCGTAGAGATCCACGTCGCTCGCGGACATGCGGGTGCTGCACCTGGGTCACAATACTTCACGCATGACGAGTCACGCGACGGAACCCGCAGGCCACGCGCTCCTCCGCATTAAATACACCAGCGCGAGCTGATGCGCGCGGGGAGTCGCGGGGGTCTGACCTGGGGCCGGGATATGAGTTCACTTTACTGCCGCTATCGCGAACACACGCCTTCAAGGGATTGTTTTCGATCAATTTTGGCATTTTTTTACTTGCCTTGAAACCAGACAGGAAGATGCGGGATCATAATTCTCATTTCCGTTTTTCATTTCAGAGTTTTGTTGATTTCCGTTCTGCTGATTGCATTGTAAGTCAGTGTGAATGAAAACACTACGAGATGTTTATACAGGCTAACACTGATAATATTCAGAACAATGTTATATAGGGTAGCCTACACATTGGTCTTTCAATGACAGATTTTTGCATTTTGACATTATCTTTAATCTTAAACTAGTCATTGATGCTTATTAAAGGACGCTTTAATGCCTTACTGGTATTTAAGTCTGTAGGCTATGGTTGTTGTAAAATATTTGTAATACTAACACCATTGACGTAAGCCTATTTGACTGCAATTGATTTATTTTTCATATTATTTATTGCTTCTCTTGGTTCTGTTACATCTGGGTTAACAATAGCAAAATAAATATACTTTTTTTTTTAATAAAGAATTTTGTTTTTATTTAGGTAGCCTAATAATTATTGATTATTCGAAAACTAATTATATTAGGCTACTATTGTTTTTTTTCCTGAAGTAAAATAGGCTATCTTTAGCTTTTCCAATGTTGATGTCTGAAATCTGTTGACTTCTTGCCTGTCTAAAAAGTTTTAATGCAAATGTAATAATTACATGGACTAATGATATATGATTACGTAAAAAAAAAATATTTATCTAATCATTAATTTTAGATATTCGGAATTTAGGCACTTTATTCAGAACAACTTTTTGAAATGTTTCGTGCGTAGACCACGTTAATATGACACAGCAACAACTACAATAAAACACACGATTTATTCTTATTTCGAGGTAAATGAAAATCACCAGACAAGAACCAACTTCTAGCCTTCACCACATAACACCGTATCTATAAAACAAAAAATACAGGATGCTATCTAAAACAAGCGTTCACCCACACACAAGACAGTCACAAATAGACGACCCAGTCTATTCCTATGTACAAACGCCCATTAAATTAAGCATAAATAAATATATACAACCATAAATAAAAGAAGCTTCCTTACACAGTTAACCAAATATTAACTTTGACAGACAGGCTATAATCCTGCTTGCGGAACTGAGAAAGTGCGCACTCAGGAGCGCGCAAAGGCTGCGCGTGGCCGTGTTCCAGCACGCGCGGTCACCTCAGTTCTATGCATCTTATAAGAAAGCGCACAAACCCGGTACCCTTTTTATGTCTTTTTTTCTAGGTCAAAGCAAGCTTCCTTTCAGCTGATGTAGGGTTGTAAGAAAAAAAACAATATTTAGGCCATAAAGTGTGTTTCTTTGTTGATTTAGCTCTCTGTAAATGTTAGCATATATTAAAAAAAAAAAAAAAATACATAACAGATTATTATCAGTGAAATAGTTGAATCTGTCGGTCAGCTAAGATGATTGCCGTGTCAAAAGTATAACTCAACTGAAAATGTCCTCACATTTTCACAACCAAATGGCCAAGACAGCACAAGCAATAGCAGTTTCAGATACAAAGAAATACAACCAAAAATACAAAACCCCCCTGTTCATTAGTAGACAAGCTCTTGTGAATATCGCCAAAGGTGTTTTAAAGGATATATTAAATCTCAGTGCTTTAAATCTTGGCTTGTAATCTTTATATGAATAATTGGACTGAAAACTTATTTTCTAATGAATTGCTGTTTATGTAAAGAATATGTGTATTTTATGAGCTGTCAAATGGTGAATCTTTGTCATAAATCATACTGGATGTAAGATCTGTGATGGACTGCAATGTAAATAGCATGAAGCTTGTTGCAGCACAAATGGTTGCACATATAGGCTACAGCCTCTTTTTGGCAAACACTCAATTTCATTGTACCGCATTATTACTAAATGCAATAAAATCTCTTTCAAATCTATGCAGAGCCAATTTTTACTTGACAACCACTTTTATGGACAGAAGATGATTGTTTTACTGTAGGCGTAGTTGGCAAAAGTTGCGTGGAATGTACTTAACATTGCAGAACTGTGCACCTATATTTTAATAAGTATAATTAAATAAAGTAGTTAAAAATGTGTCCACTAGTATCCCAAGCAAACCTGTCCTCCTGTGCGCTGGCCTTTACACTGATGAACACTCAAATATTAGCTATTAGATTCATGAGCATGTGTATAAAGGACAGCCTGCATCTAAGATCATGTAAAATATCATATTTTGATACACAAAAACACACTCACAAACACTCCTTGAATATTTTCACACTCGCGCACGAATGAGATGAAGATGGTGAACGTGTCACAGCAGACTCATGTCCTCCAGTCTCTTTTATCGTATCGCTCCTTTCATTTTCCCGTGATCTGTTGTCCACTCGCCACCTTCAACCCAGAATGTAAAACGCAATGTCATAAAACTAGAGTTTATAGAATCTCTGAACATCTCCAATGACTCGACTTCCTTGATATCGTATTTCCACAGTTCATTTCCTGTGTTTTTCCTCTTTCTCTCCAGCTCCTTTGGAGCCGTCTGCAGGTGTGTGTCGGTTGGGGGTGGGGTTGTTCAGGAACATCTTGTCGAGGCCTTTAAGGGCTTCAGTCAGGTAATTCTGCAAAGCCGTGAGGGCGGCGCAGATGGCTGGGAGAACCAAAACCGTGTGTGATGAAGCTGAAGTGTGACAGGCAGCTCTGGATTCCTGGCTCCAGGATGGGCGTAGGCCGAGAGTTTCCTAATGGAGTGCGATCTTGAGCCAACAGGTCCATGAACTCCTTACACAATTGCCTGAGAACAGAAGAGAGACAGAGATGAAACCCAGAATTTTCCAACATCAATCCAAAAAATTACACAATTGTTCTTTACTGGGATTGATGCTTACACAAAGAAATGTTTTAATCCATGGAAACCATTCCACTGCACAAAATGCTCTACACACTAAGAAAATGGTTCTTTAAAGAACTGTTTACCAAAAAGCTCTTTGGAGAACCAAAGTGGTTGATATTTTGTTAGTTTCCATGATCACAAATTAATCCACAATTTCTAATTAATAACAACAAATTTGCCAGAAGTGTCAGCAACAGTTAACAATGAGGGGTTTATTGGAGAGTAGCCTACGGATATTAAAGCAAATGTATGTACGTTTTTGAACTTTTGTTTTAACATTTTTAAAACCATTCTGATGGTACTGCGACTTTTAATGGGGTGAATGGCTTCTTTTCTCCCCAAACATTTATTCTAGTAGCAGGCAAGTTTTGTTGGGCAGCTGCCAAATTCTGTGAAAGGCCCAGATTGCTTTACGGCAGCAACAAATGCGTACATACACTGTAAAAAAAAAAAAAAAAATTGTGATTTTAACAGTAAAAGACTGTAAAAATGCTACAGTAAATACCTGTTAATTGGTTATCAGTAACTTTACATACTATAAATGGTGAATAACTGATTAAAAGAAAATTGTACATTTTAATGTAAATTTACAGTAAAATACTGTTAAAATAACAGTTTTTAGAAGTAAATAATTTACAGTGAAAACTGTAAACTGTTTTTTCTTATCGTTTGTGTACATTACAGTTTTATCTTACATCGAATTAAATTAATGTTTCCGCATTATTTCAGTATAATGTGTGTTACTATAATGATGTTTAGTGTTTGTATGAATGACACTGTGCACCTTCTCTCTCTCTCTCTAAATATATATATTAGTATTTCCCTTCTCCGCTTGTGGAAGAGCTGTTTGTGATGAGCTCTGTTTTTGGTGGTTATCAGTATTACAATGGTTCAAAACAGATATTAGTATCAATATGCTGGTTTATTAACATTACATTAGTTAATTAAATTCGTTTTTTTTTTTTTTTTGTGAATTGAAGTCTGTAAAACCTAAAATGTTGCTAGCATATTCTTAGCAGTGACGTTCTAGCAACCATAGCTGCTGGTACCGTAAATGTCACATATTTGTTTTTATTATTTTTCTTACAGTGTACAGCTATGCACTGTAATTATGACATATGGCTCCGGAGTCACAAAATTAAAACAACATATAGTTGCTTTAAGTCTGTGTGAACCGGAAGTTGGTGCCGACTTTATTTTAGTGTAGTGACATATTTCCAACTGAAATCTAATATTGAATAGAGACGTGGCTTTATTTTTGCACTCCTCCTATCATCTTTCACTCACAGTACTCTAATGGTTGGAGAGGGGTGGTTAAGGATTTTCTGCCCAAGCCATGGCCCAAACGGAGAAGAAACGGCATTTCAGAGGCAGAAGCAAAAATGATCAGGTTTTGATTAAAGATTACCAAGACAAACAATTTTTTTTTCAGTGGATCAACTTTTTCACAAATTAATTGTTTACACTAAGACTAGCAATATATGCTATTTATTTAATGCAGACTTTATATAAATTAGAGGTTAACCAGCAGGCAGAGTATGTCAATATATAACGTCAGGATTGATAATATAATCTCGGTTGAAAATAAAGATTGAGTTGACGTCAGTTTCTGACACCAATTTTACATTGACTTAACATAGAATTTTGCTTACACAGCCTAAAAACAACAAATAACAACATCAGCTGATGTCGGTACTGGACATCAAATTAACATTGACATTAGACGTTGACTTGACATTGAATTTTGGTCACCCAATGTTGAGACCAAAACCAAATATAAACGCCTTTTTTAACGCCTCATTATAAACGATTTTGTGTGCCTGCTGGGTAATTTAAAGTTAAATGTATATTCCTGACACTCAAGAACAAAAATGACTTTTGTCTCAATTTATAGTGATATAAAAGTTAATGCTCCTTTAAACAATGTAATTTTGAGCTAAATTTAGTCTATGCTATCTGATAAAATTGTTTGCACTATATACAAACAATTATATATACAGGTATATACATTTATATTTATATACACATACACTTATTTATCTAACACACATACTTAGTGTACACTTTGCATTTTTGCACATAATATACATGTACATACATAACTGCTTAATGTAATATACCTGCCACACAATTGTAAATTTGTATACTGTCATTCCTTACCAACTTTTTTTAAAAAATTATTATTCTTTTATGTGTTTTTTGTTCTTTTGCTGTCATTCTGTTGCACTGCGGAGCTTTTATCACGAAAACAAATTCCTCGTATCTGTAAACATACTTGCCAATAAAACTCATTCTGATTCTGATAGTTCATTTTTTTTCTGTGTGTATTGTGGACATTTTATGTGTTTATTGCTGCTGGTGAATGTTTGCACAAGGTGATTGGAGGAACTATATTTTATTACTTTTTCTGTAGGAAAACAACTTAACATGCCAATAAATGCACAACATTCTGCTAATGGGACAGTGCGGGGTCTAGACATGCTCTTTTTACAGCAAGACTAGTCAGGTGGGTTTTAGGATCAATCCCACTAACTGTGTCCTATCCAATTCCTTTACCATCTATACAACTGTGATCCAATCAGAGAATGTCATGACATTTTTTCATGGCACATCAAGCATGACAAATTCTTCATTCACATTTATCAGAACATATATCAGAAGGGACGTGCTTGATCTTCTGTATCAGTTAAAGAAACGCGACCTGCTCGCTCATGGATTACAGCATACATTTTTCAAGAAATGAATTTAAGTCATAAGTTGAATTAAACAATCAAATGGAAAAGACATCAACCACGATTCCATTAAAAAAAAACCTTTCTTCCTCCAAAAGAAGCTGAAAAGAACTGTCATCTTACTGCCATGGATATTCCTACTTCTTTCTGTATATATAAATCTACATATTCTTTTAACTGAGTGTGGAAATATTGATTATAAAGAGAACTCATACATAATATCAAAGCCACTAACTCTGAAAACCCTCATCCATAAAATACAAACACTGTGACTCAGCATTTGGACATTTATGATGAAATTGATAAAATGAAAAAAAGTATTTAATAAAACTTTGGATATGTTAGGCTCACAGAGATCAACAGTAAAACAATTACAAAATCCCTAGTTCATATCAGACCCATGTTTGTCGATCTCAGTATCTCACATAATGGTGATGTGATTGCTTGATGCTCATAATTATTTTGAGTAATAGAAAACACAAATAACAGTGCTCTGACAGGTTTAAGGTTTGCAATAGTTCAGTCGCTTTGTGGTGTCCCTGAGAATCATGGGTAAAAGGCATACGCCAATCACACTGCGAGCAAAAGGTCTCCAAAAATATTTTTTAAAAAAGTTTGACATCTACTTTAAAATGAAAACTCTCCAGTGTACACTGTCCATAAATATGAAGAGGGAGAGAACTTGAAATCCTCAGAGCAAAGCCTGCATATTCTGTTTCTGAGAGGAAACCCCATCAATTAGAATAAAGCCATCAGTTTAACTTTCAGTCTACTGGGAGAGTGTCTTTATCTGTCATTACTGGGGAATATTCTGTTCTCAGCATATTTCACTTTCCGAAAGACGCAGTGCTCTCAATATTCAAGCTTTTCTTGCTTTGGGGAATCATACGGAAAAATATAGGCAGATATTTTAGCCATGTGCCCAGATGGCCTGATACTAATGTCCTCCCAACATTTGACCTCCATGTTTTTCTGAAACTGCCTAGTTGTGTATACAGTTAACATTCAATAACAATATGATCACCAATGTAATTCAAATAGCCTAATTATGATGTCTGAATCTTGTAAGGTTAATTTAAAAGCATTAAGTTGATCAAATACTTTTTGGCCTAATTTATACAGTATTAAATTCTTGACTTTTTAAGAGCATGCATCCAAAAACTACTTGTGCCATGTTCATAATAAAATGCTTTGAGGTGCAATGTAATCTCAAATAAGAATTTGAGCAAACGATCACACTTCTATCTTTAAAAGGTCATTTGTGACAAACAGTTCAAATGCCTCCAACTGGCAGCGTTGCAGAGCCCTGCTGTGGCATCTGCAGTTGTCTGGACTTGTCAGATTTTGACCCACATTCGCTTTCGCGTCTCAACACCACAAACAGTCTTGTTGTCCAGTCGGGAGAGCGCAGCGCGCCTCTGTCTCATTCCAGAGCGACAGAACGCGAGTGCCCGAGGCGCGTGCAGGGGCGGGGGCGCGGGCTGACTGACGGGACTTTGACAGACAGACTGTGAAAGGAGAGGCGAGGGAGCAGGGAGGAGGGATGACCTTAGGCAAAACTTCAAGGGGAAAGCTGGCACTTTAAGACTTGAAACATTTCACTTAAATATAATGAGTTTCTAGCTCGGTGCCAGGCTGAGATGGATAAGAGACGCGTTTTCTGCTGGACCTGAACTGCCTCATTAGAACCAGCTAAACGTGTCAAAGCGCACCAGGCACTAAGCGGACAGCTATCAAAACGAGAATCCGTGATGGATTCAACATTCACTTCGAAATGAGGCTACACATTTGTTCAGATGAAGGCGGTTATACCAGCTTCCAAAGAAAACAACGAATGCAATAAATCACAGTTAAACAACAGACTGTGACACGTTATAGTATACTTACTTTGTGGCGAGCAGCATGTTCTTTCGCGAGTGCAGTTCGTTTGGATCTGTGTGCTGTCTGTTCAGATATTCAGACACGGCCTTTGTGGGAAATTCCGTTTCACAAATGTAGCCAAAGTCGCGAGCCAAAATGAACAGCTTCTCCTGGAAATGAAAAATAAACACAATATGGTGAAATGGAATTACTGCACATCATCGCTTAAAATATTTTATAGCCTACAAATTACAGCTGTAGCACTGGAGGAGAAAAACAGAGTATTAAGCGAATGAAAGATCGCCGTGCAGAAACAATCAGACAGTCACAACAATAATTAAATGAAATTTGCTGTACTGGTTAAAATTTCGTTTTACTGCCTCTGCATCTGTTAACTATTTGCACCGCCTAAGGAAAATAAATCAGATTAGAGAAACTCCCAAGGCAATAAAATGTAATCTAGCCTAACATGTTCGAGGTTCGTTCGTAAATTCAATTTTTCATTTTAGGCATAAATTGTAAAATTATTCGAGATCCACTATTAAACTTAAACTAAGTGCGTTAAAAAAAATCGGGCATGTTTTCCATTAATGGCCATTGTTTTCCTCATTTGAAGGGCCTGAATTCCCAAACGGTGAGAAAAAAACAAAAACAAAACAACAATCTAAATGGGAAATAAGAATCAGATGTCCTGCTTTACCTTCTACTAGCGACGTCAGTAAAGTGACATTCGCTGCTTTGCGTCTCCCCGCGGGCAAATTCAAGCCGATCTTCTCCAGCTTTTCCCTCAGTGATCTCCCGCCATTTTTCGACTTCGCTCTGAGGATAGCGAAGGCATTATTAGAGACGTGTTTTTTTTAAAGGATTGACAGCAAAGAAGCACTACGACAATTAAAATGTTTAGGCATGACATGTTTAGGCAGGAGTAATTGAAAAATCTCTCAAAAACAACAACAAAAATACATTTTTTCAGCGTCCAACGTTGCCTATTCAACGTCTCGTCAGTAACTGCAGATGTGGTCATCGTAACCAGATGTTTGGAGTTCAAATTGAATATAAGATTTGTCTTTAATCCATTGACCTCTGCTAAACAA